>NW_027008763.1:0-30322 GCF_036934945.1 Oncorhynchus masou masou
CTGGTCTATAGTAGTACCACTATATAGGGAATAGGGCTCTGTTTTATAGTAGTACCACTACATAGGGAATAGGGTTCTGGTCTATAGTAGTACCACTATAGGGAGTAGGGCTCTGGTCTATAGTAGTACCACTATATAGGGAATAGGGCTCTGGTCTATAGTAGTACCACTATATAGGGAATAGGGCTCTGTTTTTATAGTAGTACCACTATATAGTGGATAGGGCTCTGGTCTATAGTAATACCACTATATAGGGAATAGGGCTCTGGTCTATAGTAATACCACTATATAGGGAATAGGGCTCTGGTCTATAGTAGTACCACTATATAGGGAATAGGGCTCTGGTCTATAGTAGTGCACTATAATAGTGCACTATATAGGGAATAGGGCTCTGGTCTATAATAGTACACTATATAGGAATAGGGCTCTGGTCTATAGTAGTACCACTATATAGGAATAGGGCTCTGGTCTATAGTAGTACCACTATATAGGGAATAGGGCTCTGGTCTATAGTAGTACCACTATATAGGGAATAGGGCTCTGGTCTATAGTAGTACCATTATATAGGGAATAGGGCTCTGGTCTATAGTAGTACCACTATATAGGGAATAGGGCTCTGGTCTATAGTAGTGCACTATAATAGTGCACTATATAGGGAATAGGGCTCTGGTCTATAATAGTACACTATATAGGGAATAGGGCTCTGGTCTATAATAGTGCACTATATAGGGAATAGGGCTCTGGTCTATAGTAGTACCACTATATAGGGAATAGGGCTCTGGTCTATAGTATTACCACTATATAGGGAATAGGGCTCTGTTTTATAGTAGTACCACTATATAGGGAATAGGGCTCTGGTCTATAGTAGTACCACTATATAGGGAATAGGGCTCTGGTCTATAGTAGTACCACTATATAGGGAATAGGGCTCTGGTCTATAGTAGTGTACTATATAGGGGGTAATAGGGTGCCATGCTCACTTCGATCCCAGTTTCATTGAGCCCCAACCACTTAAATCCGTTGTGTTCATAGATAAAGCTCTGGTTTAATTTTGTTTAGGAAAGAAGCTTTTTATATCTGATTGCCAAATAATAAGGTGATTGTATTTTGCGATATTATATTATATTATTACAACACACGTAAATACACACGTATCTGAACATGTACCTGCAGACAGAGAACAGTGTTTTCAGACTGTGGGTCTCTTCTGTACATACCAAGTCCCGTGAGTCATGGAGAACTTGTATAAGCCTGTTTGGGGAACCCTGGGTTAGGGGCAGAACTTGTGTGTCCTGTTTCATGTTGGTCTGGCTCAGAGAACGACTACTGTTGTCTAATGTCCTCCTCCATGTTGGTCTGTGTGTAGACAGTGAACATACTTTAATGGGTTGGGACAAGCGTTGATCATTTGAGTCAGCTGTGTTGTGCTCGGGGCAAAAAAAACGAAACCCCCAGGGACCGAGTTTGGAAAACCCTGGGTTAAAGTTGAACTTGTGTGTAGAGAGTGAACATACTTTAATTGGCAGTACATGATATATATTTTAAGACACACAGCTTTGTCTGTTCATGTTGGTCTGGCTCAGAGAACGACTACTGTTGTCTAATGTCCTGTTTCATGTTGGTCTGGCTCAGAGAACAACTACTGTTGTCTAATGTCCTGTTTCATGTTGGTCTGGCTCAGAGAACAACTACTGTTGTCTAATGTCCTCCTCCATGTTGGTCTGGGTCAGAGAACGACTACTGTTGTCTAATGTCCTCCTTCATGTTGGTCTGGCTCAGAGAACGACTACTGTTGTCTAATGTCCTCCTCCATGTTGGTCTGGCTCAGAGAACGACTACTGTTGTCTAATGTCCTCCTCCATGTTGGTCTGGCTCAGAGAACGACTACTGTTGTCTAATGTCCTGTTTCATGTTGGTCTGGCTCAGAGAACAACTACTGTTGTCTAATGTCCTCCTCCATGTTGGTCTGGCTCAGAGAACGACTACTGTTGTCTAATGTCCTGTTTCATGTTGGTCTGGCTCAGAGAACGAATACTGTTGTCTAATGTCCTCCATGTTGGTCTGGCTCAGAGAACAACTACTGTTGTCTAATGTCCTCCTCCATGTTGGTCTGGGTCAGAGAACGACTACTGTTGTCTAATGTCCTCCTCCATGTTGGTCTGGGTCAGAGAACGAATACTGTTGTCTAATGTCCTGTTTCATGTTGGTCTGGCTCAGAGAACGACTACTGTTGTCTAATGTCCTCCATGTTGGTCTGGGTCAGAGAACGACTACTGTTGTCTAATGTCCTCCATGTTGGTCTGGGTCAGAGAACGACTACTGTTGTCTAATGTCCTCCATGTTGGTCTGGGTCAGAGAACGACTACTGTTGTCTAATGTCCTCCTCCATGTTGGTCTGGCTCAGAGAACAACTACTGTTGTCTAATGTCCTGTTTCATGTTGGTCTGGCTCAGAGAACAACTACTGTTGTCTAATGTCCTCCTCCATGTTGGTCTGGGTCAGAGAACGACTACTGTTGTCTAATGTCCTCCTCCATGTTGGTCTGGCTCAGAGAACAACTACTGTTGTCTAATGTCCTGTTTCATGTTGGTCTGGCTCAGAGAACAACTACTGTTGTCTAATGTCCTGTTTCATGTTGGTCTGGCTCAGAGAACAACTACTGTTGTCTAATGTCCTCCTCCATGTTGGTCTGGGTCAGAGAACGACTACTGTTGTCTAATGTCCTCCTCCATGTTGGTCTGGCTCAGAGAACAACTACTGTTGTCTAATGTCCTCCTCCATGTTGGTCTGGCTCAGAGAACGACTACTGTTGTCTAATGTCCTGTTTCATGTTGGTCTGGGTCAGAGAACAACTACTGTTGTCTAATGTCCTCCTCCATGTTGGTCTGGGTCAGAGAACGACTACTGTTGTCTAATGTCCTGTTTCATGTTGGTCTGGGTCAGAGAACGACTACTGTTGTCTAATGTCCTCCTCCATGTTGGTCTGGGTCAGAGAACGACTACTGTTGTCTAATGTCCTCCTCCATGTTGGTCTGGCTCAGAGAACAACTACTGTTGTCTAATGTCCTCCTCCATGTTGGTCTGGCTCAGAGAACAACTACTGTTGTCTAATGTCCTGTTTCATGTTGGTCTGGCTCAGAGAACGACTACTGTTGTCTAATGTCCTTCATGTTGGTCTGGGTCAGAGAACGACTACTGTTGTCTAATGTCCTCCTCCATGTTGGTCTGGCTCAGAGAACGACTACTGTTGTCTAATGTCCTGTTTCATGTTGGTCTGGCTCAGAGAACAACTACTGTTGTCTAATGTCCTCCTCCATGTTGGTCTGGCTCAGAGAACAACTACTGTTGTCTAATGTCCTGTTTCATGTTGGTCTGGCTCAGAGAACAACTACTGTTGTCTAATGTCCTCCTCCATGTTGGTCTGGCTCAGAGAACAACTACTGTTGTCTAATGTCCTGTTTCATGTTGGTCTGGCTCAGAGAACGACTACTGTTGTCTAATGTCCTTCATGTTGGTCTGGCTCAGAGAACAACTACTGTTGTCTAATGTCCTGTTTCATGTTGGTCTGGCTCAGAGAACGACTACTGTTGTCTAATGTCCTTCATGTTGGTCTGGGTCAGAGAACGACTACTGTTGTCTAATGTCCTGTTTCATGTTGGTCTGGCTCAGAGAACGACTACTGTTGTCTAATGTCCTGTTTCATGTTGGTCTGGCTCAGAGAACAACTACTGTTGTCTAATGTCCTCCTTCATGTTGGTCTGGCTCAGAGAACAACTACTGTTGTCTAATGTCCTCCTCCATGTTGGTCTGGCTCAGAGAACAACTACTGTTGTCTAATGTCCTCCTTCATGTTGGTCTGGCTCAGAGAACAACTACTGTTGTCTAATGTCCTCCTCCATGTTGGTCTGGCTCAGAGAACAACTACTGTTGTCTAATGTCCTGTTTCATGTTGGTCTGGCTCAGAGAACGACTACTGTTGTCTAATGTCCTCCTTCATGTTGGTCTGGCTCAGAGAACAACTACTGTTGTCTAATGTCCTGTTTCATGTTGGTCTGGCTCAGAGAACAACTACTGTTGTCTAATGTCCTCCTCCATGTTGGTCTGGGTCAGAGAACGACTACTGTTGTCTAATGTCCTGTTTCATGTTGGTCTGGCTCAGAGAACAACTACTGTTGTCTAATGTCCTGTTTCATGTTGGTCTGGCTCAGAGAACGACTACTGTTGTCTAATGTCCTGTTTCATGTTGGTCTGGGTCAGAGAACGACTACTGTTGTCTAATGTCCTCCTCCATGTTGGTCTGGCTCAGAGAACGACTACTGTTGTCTAATGTCCTCCTCCATGTTGGTCTGGCTCAGAGAACGACTACTGTTGTCTAATGTCCTCCTCCATGTTGGTCTGGCTCAGAGAACAACTACTGTTGTCTAATGTCCTCCTTCATGTTGGTCTGGCTCAGAGAACAACTACTGTTGTCTAATGTCCTGTTTCATGTTGGCCTGGCTCAGAGAACGACTACTGTTGTCTAATGTCCTCCTTCATGTTGGTCTGGCTCAGAGAACAACTACTGTTGTCTAATGTCCTCCTTCATGTTGGTCTGGCTCAGAGAACAACTACTGTTGTCTAATGTCCTCCTTCATGTTGGTCTGGCTCAGAGAACAACTACTGTTGTCTAATGTCCTTCATGTTGGTCTGGCTCAGAGAACGACTACTGTTGTCTAATGTCCTCCTCCATGTTGGTCTGGCTCAGAGAACAACTACTGTTGTCTAATGTCCTGTTTCATGTTGGTCTGGCTCAGAGAACAACTACTGTTGTCTAATGTCCTTCATGTTGGTCTGGCTCAGAGAACAACTACTGTTGTCTAATGTCCTCCTTCATGTTGGTCTGGGTCAGAGAACGACTACTGTTGTCTAATGTCCTCCTTCATGTTGGTCTGGCTCAGAGAACAACTACTGTTGTCTAATGTCCTCCTCCATGTTGGTCTGGCTCAGAGAACGACTACTGTTGTCTAATGTCCTCCTCCATGTTGGTCTGGCTCAGAGAACGACTACTGTTGTCTAATGTCCTCCTCCATGTTGGTCTGGGTCAGAGAACGACTACTGTTGTCTAATGTCCTCCTCCATGTTGGTCTGGGTCAGAGAACGAATACTGTTGTCTAATGTCCTGTTTCATGTTGGTCTGGGTCAGAGAACGACTACTGTTGTCTAATGTCCTCCGTGTTGGTCTGGGTCAGAGAACGACTACTGTTGTCTAATGTCCTCCATGTTGGTCTGGCTCAGAGAACGACTACTGTTGTCTAATGTCCTCCTCCATGTTGGTCTGGCTCAGAGAACAACTACTGTTGTCTAATGTCCTCCTCCATGTTGGTCTGGCTCAGAACGACTACTGTTGTCTAATGTCCTGTTTCATGTTGGTCTGGGTCAGAGAACAACTACTGTTGTCTAATGTCCTCCTCCATGTTGGTCTGGCTCAGAGAACGACTACTGTTGTCTAATGTCCTCCTCCATGTTGGTCTGGGTCAGAGAACGACTAAGCGTCTGCTAAATGACTTAAATGTAATGTAAAATGTCTAATGTCCTCCTCCATGTTGGTCTGGGTCAGAGAACCACTACTGTTGTCTAATGTCCTCCTCCATGTTGGTCTGGGTCAGAGAACCACTACTGTTGTCTAATGTCCTGTTTCATGTTGGTCTGGCTCAGAGAACCAATACTGTTGTCTAATGTCCTCCTTCATGTTGGTCTGGCTCAGAGAACCACTACTGTTGTCTAATGTCCTCCTTCATGTTGGTCTGGCTCAGAGAACGACTACTGTGTTCTGTACTAGTATATGTTGTATTAAAGGACAATAACACTGGTTTTGTTCTGTACTAATATATGTTTTATTAAAGGACAATAACACTGGTTTTGTTCTGTACTAATATATGTTGTATTATAGGACAATAACACTGGTTTTGTTCTGTACTAATATATGTTTTATTAAAGGACAATAACACTGGTTTTGTTCTGTACTAATATATGTTGTATCAAAGGACAATAACACTGGTTTTGTTCTGTACTAGTATATCTTGTATAAAAGGACAATAACACTGGTTTTGTTCTGTACTAGTATATCTTGTATAAAAGGACAATAACACTGGTTTTGTTCTGTACTAATATATGTTGTATTAAAGGACAATAACACTGGTTTTGTTCTGTACTAATATATGTTGTATTAAAGGACAATAACACTGGTTTTGTTCTGTACTAGTATATCTTGTATAAAAGGACAATAACACTGGTTTTGTTCTGTACTAATATATGTTGTATTAAAGGACAATAACACTGGTTTTGTTCTGTAGTAATATATGTTGTATTAAAGGACAATAATGCTGGTTTTTTTCTGTAGTAATATATGTTGTATTAAAGGACAATAACACTGGTTTTGTTCTGTACTAATATATGTTTTATTAAAGGACAATAACACTGGTTTTGTTCTGTACTAATATATGTTGTATTAAAGGACAATAACACTGGTTTTGTTCTGTACTAGTATATCTTGTATAAAAGGACAATAACACTGGTTTTGTTCTGTACTAATATATGTTGTATTAAAGGACAATAACACTGGTTTTGTTCTGTACTAATATATGTTGTATTAAAGGACCACAACACTGGTTTTGTTTTGTGGGACTTAAACATTCTTCCATGTGTTTATGTTTTTTTGCTGGACTGACTGAAGGATAATTGTTCAGTCTGGGATAATGTGACACAAGGAAAACGAATCAATCAGGACAATGTTTCAGTTTAATCCTCCCACTCAGCAGGTATTTTATGTTCGGCAGTCCATCAAAAAGGTACATTTCAAAAAAAAAAATCGTACTTCAGCTTTTGGGTCGTGGAAACTGGGCCGTTGCTTCTGCATCGAGGTCGAGAGAACATACTAGAAGCGTTCTTCAGAAAACAACAGAAGGTGTAGGACACTTTGTGTCACACGTTGGATCTGACGTGCTTTAAATAAATAAAAAAGGTTGTTTTGACACTTCTACAGAGATGTAGTTTTCTGTGGGGGGGGGGGTGGGGGTATGGTATCACGTCTGATTTGAACCTTCTCTGAACACCAAGCCGTTTGAATATCTCGTATTCGAATACAGGAAGTTCACTGTCTCTGCATCCAGGCACGTCTCTATCTTTCAGTGCATTTTTAATTTTTTTATTTTACCTTTATTTTACCAGGCAAGTCAGTTAAGAACAAATTCTTATTTTCAATGACAGCCTAGGAACAGTGGGTTAACTGCCTGTTCAGGGGCAGAACGACAGATTTGTACCTTGTCAGCTCGGGGATTCGAA
Organism: Oncorhynchus masou masou; assembly: GCF_036934945.1. Lineage (NCBI taxonomy): Eukaryota > Metazoa > Chordata > Actinopteri > Salmoniformes > Salmonidae > Oncorhynchus > Oncorhynchus masou. The sequence continues at coordinate 7,321 of NW_027008763.1, forward strand.
CTTGCAACCTTTCGGTTACTAGTCCAACGCTCTAACCAACAGGCTACCCTGCCGCGTTTGGGACCACGGTGGATTTGTCATCATGAACGGCATCAACGCTTTAGGAAATGTGATTACGTGTTATCGTGTGGTCTATTTTAAATGTACATTGTGCCATATATAGATATGCTGTATTTGTATATGTATAGACAGAGCAACAATAAATAAATATATTTTCTTTCCCCCAACTGTTTTTCTTTGTGTGGTCTCGTTATGCCCAGGAGATGCTCTGACTTCTCAAGACTCACAGTTCTTATCTCCAAGCTATTCCTATTGTCTGTTGTTCCTGTGTTGATATACCGTCATCTATTTCTTTCTGAACAAGCCACGTCATTGTTGTGCCCTGCTGAAAACAGCCCTGTTGTGCAGTAGTTCGCCTCCAGAGGGCGATGTTGTTATGTTTAGAGTTAATGTCTGGATGGGTCTCTCATCTCTTCTCCTCTGTGTAATGGTCAACACACGGTCTCTCTCTTCTCTGTATAATGGTCAACACACAGTCTCTCTCTCTCTCACCTCTTCTCCTCTGTATAATGGTCAACACACTGTCTCGCTCTCTCTCACACCTCGTCTCCTCTGTGTAATGGTCAACACACTGTCTCTCTCTTCTCTGTATAATGGTCAACACACAGTCTCTCTCTCTCTCACACCTCTTCTCCTCTGTATAATGGTCAACACACAGTCTCTCTCTCTCTCACACCTCTTCTCCTCTGTGTAATGGTCAACACACAGTCTCTCTCTTCTCTGTATAATGGTCAACACACAGTCTCTCTCTCACACCTCTTCTCCTCTGTGTAATAGTCAACACACGGTCTCTCTCTCTCACACCTCTTCTCCTCTGTGTAATAGTCAACACACGGTCTCTCTCTCCTCTGTATAATGGTCAACACACTGTCTCTCTCTTCTCTGTATAATGGTCAACACACTGTCTCTCTCTTCTCTGTGTAATGGTCAACACACTGTCTCTCTCTTCTCTGTGTAATGGTCAACACACTGTCTCTCTCTTCTCTGTGTAATGGTCAACACACTGTCTCTTCTCTGTATAATGGTCAAAACACTGTCTCTCCCGTCTCCTTCTCTGTATAATGGTCAACACACTGTCTCTCTCTCACCTCTTCTCTGTATAATGGTCAACACACTTTCTCTCTCTCTTCTCTGTATAATGGTCAACACACTGTCTCTTCTCTGTATAATGGTCAACACACTGTCTCTCTCTCTCAGCTCTCCTCTGTGTAATGGTCAACACACTGTCACTCTCAGCTCTCCTCTGTGTAATGGTCAACACACTCTCTCTCTCTCTCTCTCAGCTCTCCTCTGTGTAATGGTCAACACACTCTCTCTCTCTCAGCTCTCCTCTGTATAATGGTCAACACACTGTCACTCTCAGCTCTCCTCTGTGTAATGGTCAACACACTCTCTCTCTCTCTCTCTCAGCTCTCCTCTGTGTAATGGTCAACACACTCTCTCTCTCAGCTCTCCTCTGTGTAATGGTCAACACACTCTCTCTCAGCTCTCAGCTCTCCTCTGTGTAATGGTCAACACACTCTCTCTCTCTCTCTCAGCTCTCCTCTGTGTAATGGTCAACACACTCTCTCTCTCAGCTCTCCTCTGTGTAATGGTCAACACACTGTCTCTCTCTCTCACCTCTCCTCTGTGTAATGGTCAATACACGGTCTCTCACCTCTTATTCTCTGTATAATGGTCAACACACTCTCTTTCACCTCTCCTCTGTGTAATGGTCAACACACTGTCTCCATCCAGGAGTAATACAGTAATGACTCCCTCCAGGGGTAATACAGTAATGACTCCCTCCAGGGGTAATACAGTTATGACTCCCTCCAGGGGTAATACAGTAATGACTCCCTCCAGGGGTAATACAGTAATGACTCCCTCCAGGGGTAATACAGTAATGACTCCCTCTAGGGGTAATACAGTAATGACTCCCTCCAGGGGTAATACAGTTATGACTCCCTCTAGGGGTAATACAGTAATGACTCCCTCCAGGGGTAATACAGTAATGACTCCCTCCAGGGGTAATACAGTAATGACTCCCTCCAGCGGTAATACAGTAATGACTCCCTCCAGGGGTAATACAGTAATGACTCCCTCCAGGGGTAATACAGTAATGACTCCCTCCAGGGGTAATACAGTAATGACTCCCTCCAGCGGTAATACAGTAATGACTCCCTCCAGGGGTAATACAGTAATGACTCCCTCCAGGGGTAATACAGTAATGACTCCCTCCAGGGGTAATACAGTAATGACTCCTTCCTCTGTCTGTTTTATTTTCTGTGTTTCCGATACAGGAAAGGCCTCTGTCCTCGCAAAGTAAAGTGTCCTGATGAAACTAAGAGTGTGTGTGTGTGTGTGTGTGTGTGTGTGTGTGTGTGTGTGTGTGTGTGCTGTTGGACCTACAGTCACTAATGGAAACGGGATCATGAGAGGTCAGAGGAAAGGGTTATCTTGTCTCCATCAAGGTTCTTCAAATGACATCACACACATTCTGACCCAGTTCAGAGGTCATTGTTTCACACATTCCGCCCCAGTTCAGAGGTCATTGTTTCACACATTCCGCCCCATTTCAGAGGTCATTGTTTCACACATTCTGCCCCAGTTCAGAGGTCATTGTTTCACACATTCTGCCCCAGTTCAGAGGTCATTGTTTCACACATTCTGCCCCAGTTCAGAGGTCATTGTTTCACACATTCTGCCCCAGTTCAGAGGTCATTGTTTCACACATTCTGCCCCAGTTCAGAGGTCATTGTTTCACACATTCCGCCCCAGTTCAGAGGTCATTGTTTCACACATTCTGCCCCAGGTCAGAGGTCATTGTTTCACACATTCTGCCCCAGTTCAGAGGTCATTGTTTCACACATTCTGCCCCAGTTCAGAGGTCATTGTTTCACACATTCCGCCCCAGTTCAGAGGTCATTGTTTCACACATTCTGCCCCAGTTCAGAGGTCATTGTTTCACACATTCTGCCCCAGTTCAGAGGTCATTGTTTCACACATTCTGCCCCAGTTCAGAGGTCATTGTTTCACACATTCTGCCCCAGTTCAGAGGTCATTGTTTCACACATTCTGCCCCAGTTCAGAGGTCATTGTTTCACACATTCCGCCCCAGTTCAGAGGTCATTGTTTCACACATTCTGCCCCAGTTCAGAGGTCATTGTTTCACACATTCTGCCCCAGTTCAGAGGTCATGTACCCCTCCTCCCCTTTTTCTCCCCAGTTATGATCTTGTCTTGTTGTGACTCCCCAATGAGCTCGGGAGGCGAAGGTCAAGTCATACGTCCTCCGAAACATCACCCGCCAAATCACCTTCTTAACACCTGGAAACCAGCCGCACCAATGTGTTGGAGGAAACACTGTTCAACTGACAACCGCAGTCAGCCTGCAGGTGCCCGGCCCGCCACTAGGAGTTGCTAGAGGGCGATAAGCCAAGTAAAGCTCCCCCCCCGGCCAAACCCTTCCCTTATCCCAGATGACGCTGGGCCAATTGTGTTCTGCCCATTGGGACACTCGATACCGGCCGGTTGTGATACAGCCCGGGATCGAACTCGGGTCTGTAGTGACACCTCTAGCGCAGTGCCTTAGACCGCTGCTCCACTCGGGAGGCCCCGGGACAATGTTTTTTTGATTCCCGACATCACAACACTAGACTGTGTGGTAGTATGGTAGTGTTTCTGTTCATTAAGTCTCAACACTAGACTGTGTGGTAGTATGGTAGTGTTTCTGTTCATGGCTCCGGGCAGCCGAGCGGAAATGGAGGAAAACTCGCCTCCCTGCGGACCTGGCATCCTTTCACTCCCTCCTCTCTACATTTTCCTCCTCTGTCTCTGCTGCTAAAGCCACTTTCTACCACTCTAAATTCCAAGCATCTGCCTCTAACCCTAGGAAGCTCTTTGCCACCTTCTCCTCCCTCCTGAATCCTCCTCCCCCTCCCCCCCCTCCTCCCTCTCTGCAGATGACTTCGTCAACCATTTTGAAAAGAAGGTCGACGACATCCGATCCTCGTTTGCTAAGTCAAACGACACCGCTGGTTCTGCTCACACTGCCCTACCCTGTGCTCTGACCTCTTTCTCCCCTCTCTCTCCAGATGAAATCTCGCTTCTTGTGACGGCCGGCCGCCCAACAACCTGCCCGCTTGACCCTATCCCCTCCTCTCTTCTCCAGACCATTTCCGGAGACCTTCTCCCTTACCTCACCTCGCTCATCAACTCATCCCTGACCGCTGGCTACGTCCCTTCCGTCTTCAAGAGAGCGAGAGTTGCACCCCTTCTGAAAAAAACCTACACTCGATCCCTCCGATGTCAACAACTACAGACCAGTATCCCTTCTTTCTTTTCTCTCCAAAACTCTTGAACGTGCCGTCCTTGGCCAGCTCTCCCGCTATCTCTCTCAGAATGACCTTCTTGATCCAAATCAGTCAGGTTTCAAGACTAGTCATTCAACTGAGACTGCTCTTCTCTGTATCACGGAGGCGCTCCGCACTGCTAAAGCTAACTCTCTCTCCTCTGCTCTCATCCTTCTAGACCTATCGGCTGCCTTCGATACTGTGAACCATCAGATCCTCCTCTCCACCCTCTCCGAGTTGGGCATCTCCGGCGCGGCCCACGCTTGGATTGCGTCCTACCTGACAGGTCGCTCCTACCAGGTGGCGTGGCGAGAATCTGTCTCCTCGCCACGCGCTCTCACCACTGGTGTCCCCCAGGGCTCTGTTCTAGGCCCTCTCCTATTCTCGCTATACACCAAGTCACTTGGCTCTGTCATAACCTCACATGGTCTCTCCTATCATTGCTATGCAGACGACACACAATTAATCTTCTCCTTTCCCCCTTCTGATGACCAGGTGGCGAATCGCATCTCTGCATGTCTGGCAGACATATCAGTGTGGATGATGGATCACCACCTCAAGCTGAACCTCGGCAAGACGGAGCTGCTCTTCCTCCCGGGGAAGGACTGCCCGTTCCATGATCTCGCCATCACGGTTGACAACTCCATTGTGTCCTCCTCCCAGAGCGCTAAGAACCTTGGCGTGATCCTGGACAACACCCTGTCGTTCTCAACTAACATCAAGGCGGTGGCCCGTTCCTGTAGGTTCATGCTCTACAACATCCGCAGAGTACGACCCTGCCTCACACAGGAAGCGGCGCAGGTCCTAATCCAGGCACTTGTCATCTCCCGTCTGGATTACTGCAACTCGCTGTTGGCTGGGCTCCCTGCCTGTGCCATTAAACCCCTACAACTCATCCAGAACGCCGCAGCCCGTCTGGTGTTCAACCTTCCCAAGTTCTCTCACGTCACCCCGCTCCTCCGCTCTCTCCACTGGCTTCCAGTTGAAGCTCGCATCCGCTACAAGACCATGGTGCTTGCCTACGGAGCTGTGAGGGGAACGGCACCGCAGTACCTCCAGGCTCTGATCAGGCCCTACACCCAAACAAGGGCACTGCGTTCATCCACCTCTGGCCTGCTCGCCTCCCTACCACTGAGGAAGTACAGTTCCCGCTCAGCCCAGTCAAAACTGTTCGCTGCTCTGGCCCCCCAATGGTGGAACAAACTCCCTCACGACGCCAGGACAGCGGAGTCAATCACCACCTTCCGTAGACACCTGAAACCCCATCTCTTCAAGGAATACCTAGGATAGGATAAAGTAATCCTTCTCACCCCCCTTAAATGATTTAGATGCACTATTGTAAAGTGGCTGTTCCACTGGATGTCAGAAGGTGAATTCACCAATTTGTAAGTCGCTCTGGATAAGAGCGTCTGCTAAATGACTTAAATGTAAATGTAAATGTTCATTAAGTCTCAACAGAAGTTCCCTAGTGGGAGAGCAGGGAGAGAAAGGTCCTGATTCTCTTCACCCAAAGTATTAATTTGCACATTTTCTCGCATAGATTTAACAATGGCGGAAACTCCCTCCAGTCAATTCTTCCACCAATGCAATACTTTTGAATCAATGGCAGGAAGTGTGCAAGTGGAGAATCCGGAGTAGTGGGATTGAATACACCACGATCTCTGCCATTACGATGCCATCGAAGGTCACTGTCACTAGTAGGAGTAACACATGGAATTCTAGAATGTTAGTAGAACTCTGTTTCTATGAGTAACACATGGCATTCTAGAATGTTAGTAGAACTCTGTTTCTATGAGCAAGACATGGAATTCTAGAATGTTAGTAGAACTCTGTTTCTATGAGTAACACATGGCATTCTAGAATGTTAGTAGAACTCCGTTTCTATGAGTAAGACAGAGAGGGCATAGAGGTCACTATGGGGGGAAAATGACTTAAGGCTGCATCCTAAATGGCAACCTTATTCCCAATTATATTCCCTATTTAGTGCACTAGTGTTGACCAGGGCCCATAGTGCTCTGGTCAAAAGTAGTGAACTATTCACTAGAGGGGATAGGGCACAATTTGGGACACCACCTACAGTTGAAGTCGGAAGTTTACATACACCTTAGCCAAATACATTTAAACTCAGTTTTTCACAATTCCTGACATTTAATCCTAGTACAAATTCCCTGTCCAAGGTCAGTTAGGATCACCTCTTTATTTTAAGATTGTGAATAGTAGAGAGAATTATTTATTTCAACTTGTGTTTCTTTCATCACATTCCCAGTGGGTCAGAAGTTTACATACACTCAATAAGTATTTGGTAGCATTGCCTTTAAATTGTTTAACTTGGGTCAAACGTTTCAGGTAGCCTTCCTCTCCTCTCCTCTCCATCCTATTCTCCTCTCCTCTCCACTACTTTCCTCTCCTCTCCCCCCTCCTCTCCTCTCCCTCCTCCTCTCCTCTCCTCTCCCTCCTCCTCTCCTCTCCTCTCCCTCCTCCTCTCCTCTCCCTCCTCCTCTCCCTCCTCCTCTCCTCTCCCTCCTCCTCTCCTCTCCTCTCCTAGTGTTGTCTTCAGACACGTGGCTCATGGGGAAACAAGACTACTTTAGAAGTACCTGAATGTACAGAACCCGGGGGACACCAGTATCCACAAAGCGTCTCTGAGTAAAGAGTGCTGATCTAAGATCAGTTTTGCCTTTTAGATTATAATGAATATCATTTATATGAACAGATCCTAGATCAACACTCCTACTCTGAGATTCTTTGTGGATACAGACCCCTGAGCTCTGGTATGACGTCGTCTTAGGTCAGTGGCACTAGAAGAAGAGGCGCGAGACAGGGAGAAGAGGAGCGAGAGAGGGAGAAGAGGAGCGAGAGAGGGAGAAGAGGAGCGAGAGAGGGAGAAGAGGAGCGAGAGAGGGAGAAGTGGAGCGAGAGAGGGAGAAGAGGAGCGAGAGAGGGAGAAGAGGAGCGAGAGAGGGAGAAGAGGAGCGAGAGAGGGAGAAGAGGAGCGAGAGAGAGAGAGAAGAGGAGCGAGAGAGAGAGAGAAGAGGAGCGAGAGAGAGAGAAGAGGAGCGAGAGAGAGAAGAGGAGCGAGAGAGAGGGAGAAGAGGAGTGAGAGAGAGAGAAGAGGACACTGATGAGATGAGGGACTCATTACAAATACCCTCGTGGCTGTTAGGCTCTCTGACAGGGTGGTAAGACACACAGCCGATGAACAACTCTGCTTTAGAGGAACCTGAGGCCTGTTCAGTAGTGTGTATTGACTGGCAGACAGACAGGCAGACAGACAGACAGACAGTAGCCTATGTAACAGACACAGTTCTCCATTGTAGGGACCAGAGAGCCCTGTCCCGGACCATTTCATACAATCCTACATTACCGTGATAGAACACAGCAGCCCATTGAACCACAAGTATAGCGCCATACTGTATGTACCATCTGTGTACGTTGGAGGTGAATGGACGACTGTATTGTGTTATTTAATGCCCTGCCTGACATCACTACTCCCCCCCCCAGGCAGGTCAATCAATAGTAGAGGGTGTTGGCTAGCCGCCTGGCCTGGCCCTGGTCTGAGCCTGACCTCACTACTCTACCCAGGCTGGTCAATCAACAGTGAATGGTGTCAGCTAGCCGCCTGGCCTGGTGCATGGTAGCATGTAAGCCTGACCTCACTACTCTACCCAGGCTGGTCAATCAACAGTGGATGGTGTCAGCTAGCCGCCTGGCCTGGTGCATGGTAGCATGTAAGCCTGACCTCACTACTCTACCCAGGCTGGTCAATCAACAGTGGATGGTGTCAGCTAGCCGCCTGGCCTGGTGCATGGTAGCATGTAAGCCTGACCTCACTACTCTACCCAGGCTGGTCAATCAACAGTGGATGGTGTCAGCTAGCCGCCTGGCCTGGTGCATGGTAGCATGTAAGCCTGACCTCACTACTCTACCCAGGCTGGTCAATCAACAGTGGATGGTGTCAGCTAGCCGCCTGGCCTGGTGCATGGTAGCATGTAAGCCTGACTACAGTGGCCTCTCCTGTGTAGCTTCTCTCTGTTGTCACTGAGTGCTACTATGTGTCACTGCCTAGCGCACGGTGCAGGGCTAGCCAGCCCATACAATTACAATGATCATGATGATGACCAATAGAATCCTTCTATTTCCATATACAGGAGGTACCGGTACAAAGTCAATGTGGAGGCTATATACAGGGGTTACCGGTACAGAGTCAATGTGGAGGCTATATACAGGGGTTACCGGTACAGAGTCAATGTGGAGGCTCTATACAGGGGGTACCGGTACAGAGTCAATGTGGAGGCTCTATACAGGAGGTACCGGTACAAAGTCAATGTGGAGGCTATATACAGGGGTTACCGGTACAGAGTCAATGTGGAGGCTATATACAGGGGTTACCGGTACAGAGTCAATGTGGAGGCTCTATACAGGGGGTACTGGTACAGAGTCAATGTGGAGGCTATATACAGGGGGTACTAGTACAGAGTCAATGTGGAGGCTATATACAGGGGTTACCGGTACAGAGTCAATGTGGAGGCTATATACAGGGGTTACCGGTACAGAGTCAATGTGGAGGCTATATACAGGGGTTACCGGTACAGAGTCAATGTGGAGGCTATATACAGGGGTTACCGGTACAGAGTCAATGTGGAGGCTCTATACAGGGGGTACCGGTACAGAGTCAATGTGGAGGCTCTATACAGGGGTACCAGTACAGAGTCAATGTGGAGGCTATATACAGGGGGTACCAGTACAGAGTCAATGTGGAGGCTCTATACAGGGGGTACCGGTACAGAGTCAATGTGGAGGCTCTATACAGGGGTACCAGTACAGAGTCAATGTGGAGGCTATATACAGGGGGTACCGGTACAGAGTCTATGTGGAGGCTCTATACAGGGGGTACCAGTACAGAGTCAATGTGGAGGCTATATACAGGGGGTACCGGTACAGAGTCAATGTGGAGGCTATATACAGGGGGTACCAGTACAGAGTCAATGTGGAGGCTATATACAGGGGGTACCGGTACAGAGTCAATGTGGAGGCTCTATACAGGGGTACCAGTACAGAGTCAATGTGGAGGCTATATACAGGGGGTACCGGTACAGAGTCAATGTGGAGGCTCTATACAGGGGTACCAGTACAGAGTCAATGTGGAGGCTATATACAGGGGGTACCGGTACAGAGTCAATGTGGAGGCTATATACAGGGGGTACCGGTACAGAGTCAATGTGGAGGCTCTATACAGGGGGACCATGATAGTTTGTTGGTGATGTGGACAACAAGGAATTTGAAACTCTCGACCACCAGCTCCACTTCAGTACCCAGGCTAGGGTTAATGTGCTAATGGTTCTCTAAGGAGTGTAATGAACGTTAAGTACCCAGGCTAGGGTTAATGTGCTAATGGTTCTCTAAAGAGTGTAATGAACGTTAAGTACCCAGGCTAGGGTTAATGTGCTAATGGTTCTCTAAGGAGTGTAATGAACTTTAAGTACCCAGGCTAGGGTTAATGTGCTAATGGTTCTCTAAGGAGTCTAATGAACGTTAAGTACCCAGGCTAGGGTTAATGTGCTAATGGTTCTCTAAGGAGTGTAATGAACATTAAGTACCCAGGCTAGGGTTAATGCAGCTCTGGGGATTCGATCTTGCAACCTTCAGCTTAGATGAGATGATACCATATGTGTGGATCATCATGGGGGTTCGGCCTTTATCTGTCCAATGAGATGATGCCGTATGTGTGGATCATCATGGGGGTTCTGTCTTTATCTGTCCAATGAGATGATACCATATGTGTGGATCATCATGGGGGTTCTGTCTTTATCTGTCCAATGAGATGATGCCATATGTGTGGATCATCATGGGGGTTCGGCCTTTATCTGTCCAATGAGATGATGCCGTATGTGTGGATCATCATGGGGGTTCTGTCTTTATCTGTCCAATGAGATGATACCATATGTGTGGATCATCATGGGGGTTCTGTCTTTATCTGTCCAATGAGATGATACCATATGTGTGGATCATCATGGGGGTTCTGTCTTTATCTGTCCAATGAGATGATGCCATATGTGTGGATCATCATGGGGGTTCGGCCTTTATCTGTCCAATGAGATGATGCCGTATGTGTGGATCATCATGGGGGTTCTGTCTTTATCTGTCCAATGAGATGATGCCATATGTGTGGATCATCATGGGGGTTCGGCCTTTATCTGTCCAATGAGATGATGCCGTATGTGTGGATCATCATGGGGGTTCTGTCTTTATCTGTCCAATGAGATGATGCCGTATGTGTGGATCATCATGGGGGTTCGGCCTTTATCTGTCCAATGAGATGATGCCATATGTGTGGATCATCATGGGGGTTCGGCCTTTATCTGTCCAATGAGATGATGCCGTATGTGTGGATCATCATGGGGGTTCTGTCTTTATCTGTCCAATGAGATGATGCCGTATGTGTGGATCATCATGGGGGTTCTGTCTTTATCTGTCCAATGAGATGATACCATATGTGTGGATCATCATGGGGGTTCTGTCTTTATCTGTCCAATGAGATGATGCCATATGTGTGGATCATCATGGGGGTTCGGCCTTTATCTGTCCAATGAGATGATGCCGTATGTGTGGATCATCATGGGGGTTCGGCCTTTATCTGTCCAATGAGATGATACCATATATGTGGATTTTTTATTTTACTTGGCAAGTCAGTTCAGAACAAATACTTATTTTCAACGACGGCCTAGGAACAGTGGGTTAACTGCCTTGTTCAGGGGCAGAACTACATATTTTTACCTTGTCAGCTCAGGGGATTCGACCTTGCAACCTTTCACTAGTCCAACGCTCTAACCACTAGGCTGCCTGCCGATCATGGGGGCTCTGCCTTTATCTGTCCAATGAGACGGTCGGAATAGACTCTGCGCCACGGGGTATTGTTGCTATTAGTAGCTGCAGCTTTGGGGCCACAGCTTAATGGTTTCATTACAGTATAGCCCCTACCGACAGCATCAACCTACTTTCAAGCTGAAATAAAACCCGTCTATAAAGTCAAACCTGTCTTTACTACATCCTCCGCGTTGATTTATACCTCAATGTCAAGTGCAATGGTATATGAAAGAAATATAATTTCAGTCTGTCAGCCAATCAATGCATCTGATGTTTGTTCTACACAGACATGATAATTACGCTCGAGCGTCACGGGGATTTAGGGGTTAAAGAAGGGCATTGCGCGCAGGCTCGCTAAAATGGTGGGAGACTGCAGAGGATTCCCTCGCTTTGTTCCGAGCCGTTACACTAACATGCTTGTTGCTGACGCTGAGCCCTTCTAAAAGTTAACAGCTGGTTACGTAACGCCCGGCACTAGAGCTCGGATCTCCACTCTTCTCGGTCCCGTCCGCGCTCCGCTCCGCGTCGTGTTGTTCACTCTTGGCTTTGTTATTACCAGTCCAAAGTCCAACAGACAGACAGCTCGCTCTCACACAACAGGACGAGGAGACCGAACACTCCGTTGCAACAACTTTTATTCCCCCCTACAAGCTTTACGCCAAACCGTAAGTAATTATACCAGGCACACTTTGCGCATTGGTATTACACAATATGATTTGTAGTTTTTTTGCAAATGGTTAGCCTACGTTTTTCCTTGGAGAGAAGCGCAATTGTTTTTGGGGGTGACACGCTTGACATTTTGATGAGCCCTTTGGAAGAGAAAAAAAGTGGAATGGGAGTGTATGTAGAATGATGAATTTAAACAGAATTCGGGGGTATATAAACGTTGGAAAGGTAAAAGAAATGGTCCTGTGTTTTCATCAGTTACTGCTGATGTGGCGCGTGTGGAACTGTTGAACACCAGGACTCGAGCACTAACGTCTGTAATTGAGACCAGTCGGATCCCAGGCATTGAAACTTTCTCACCATAACTTCTGTTCTCCTGATGATGTGGATACATTTGTAGTGAAGTTATATACTGAATCATCGTTGATGCATCATGATAAAAATATACACACTTTGTTGTTCAACATTGCAACGTTTCTTGTATAACACATTTTCCAAAAAGTAGTAGCATTAGTCACGTAAACACAGAAATAAACAAATGGCACATTGGATTCTAATTTTAAAAATAAGTGGTGCTTTTCTTACCGAGGAGACAAAGTTAAATAAATTACTACCATAAACGTTACATACAAATCTGAGTAGTATATACAAAAGGAGTTAGACACAAATCTATCTAATATATATATTATATGAGAGGTGTTTTGAAAAAGTAGTGAAATTGAATATGGAAGTCTGAAACATGCCCTTTTCTGTCTGACAGACTGAGGGTTTATCTTATTGTCATGAAGAAACAAATAACGCATCTGTTCTATTCTTCTTCCATTAGCTGGTCCAGAATGGTCTACCACGTTGGTGTGAGTTCCATTAGCTGGTCCAGAATGGTCTACCACGTTGGTATGAGTTCCATGAGCTGGTCCAGAATGGTCTACCACGTTGGTATGAGTTCCATTCTTCTTCCATTAGCTGGTCCAGAATGGTCTACCACGTTGGTATGAGTTCCATTCTTCTTCCATGAGCTGGTCCAGAATGGTCTACCACGTTGGTATGAGTTCCATTCTTCTTCCATGAGCTGGTCCAGAATGGTCTACCACGTTGGTATGAGTTCCATTCTTCTTCCATGAGCTGGTCCAGAATGGTCTACCACGTTGGTATGAGTTCCATTCTTCTTCCATGAGCTGGTCCAGAATGGTCTACCACGTTGGTATGAGTTCCATTCTTCTTCCATTAGCTGGTCCAGAATGGTCTACCACGTTGGTATGAGTTCCATTCTTCTTCCATTAGCTGGTCCAGAATGGTCTACCACGTTGGTATGAGTTCCATTCTTCTTCCATTAGCTGGTCTAGAATGGTCTACCACGTTGGTGTGAGTTCCATTCTTCTTCCATTAGCTGGTCCAGAATGGTCTACCACGTTGGTATGAGTTCCATTCTTCTTCCATTAGCTGGTCCAGAATGGTCTACCACGTTGGTGTGAGTTCCATTAGCTGGTCCAGAATGGTCTACCACGTTGGTATGAGTTCTATTCTTCTTCCATTAGCTGGTCCAGAATGGTCTACCACGTTGGTGTGAGTTCTATTCTTCTTCCATTAGCTGGTCTAGAATGGTCTACCACGTTGGTATGAGTTCTATTCTTCTTCCATTAGCTGGTCTAGAATGGTCTACCACGTTGGTATGAGTTCCATTCTTCTTCCATGAGCTGGTCCAGAATGGTCTACCACGTTGGTGTGAGTTCCATTAGCTGGTCCAGAATGGTCTACCACGTTGGTATGAGTTCTATTCTTCTTCCATTAGCTGGTCCAGAATGGTCTACCACGTTGGTGTGAGTTCTATTCTTCTTCCATTAGCTGGTCTAGAATGGTCTACCACGTTGGTATGAGTTCTATTCTTCTTCCATTAGCTGGTCTAGAATGGTCTACCACGTTGGTATGAGTTCCATTCTTCTTCCATTAGCTGGTCCAGAATGGTCTACCACGTTGGTGTGAGTTCCATTCTTCTTCCATTAGCTGGTCCAGAATGGTCTACCACGTTGGTGTGAGTTCCATTCTTCTTCCATTAGCTGGTCCAGAATGGTCTACCACGTTGGTGTGAGTTCCATTAGCTGGTCCAGAATGGTCTACCACGTTGGTATGAGTTCTATTCTTCTTCCATTAGCTGGTCCAGAATGGTCTACCACGTTGGTGTGAGTTCCATTCTTCTTCCATTAGCTGGTCCAGAATGGTCTACCACATTGGTATGAGTTCCATTAGCTGGTCCAGAATGGTCTACCACGTTGGTGTGAGTTCCATTAGCTGGTCCAGAATGGTCTACCACGTTGGTATGAGTTCCATTAGCTGGTCCAGAATGGTCTACCACGTTGGTATGAGTTCCATTAGCTGGTCCAGAATGGTCTACCACGTTGGTATGAGTTCCATTCTTCTTCCATTAGCTGGTCCAGAATGGTCTACCACGTTGGTATGAGTTCCATTAGCTGGTCCAGAATGGTCTACCACGTTGGTATGAGTTCCGTTCTTTCCTGTTGTATTTGCTATTGTGTCTAAACGTTCACACTAAAACGGAGGGCTGAACAGTGGTGGAACCCTCCCACCCACTGACCTCCACACGTTCTATAGTGTAGATACCCCCCGACACGTGGAACCCTCCCACCCACTGACCTCCACACGGTCTATAGTGTAGATACCCCCGACACGTGGAACCCTCCCACCCACTGACCTCTACACGTTCTATAGTGTAGAAACCCCCGACACGTGGAACCCTCCCGCCCACTGACCTCTACACGTTCTATAGTGTAGAAACCCCCGACACGTGGAACCCTTCTGCCCACTGACCTCCACACGTTCTATAGTGTAGATACCCCCGACACGTGGAACCCTCCCGCCCACTGACCTCCACACGTTCTATAGTGTAGAAGATCCCCCCGACACGTGGAACCCTCCCGCCCACTGACCTCCACACGTTCTATAGTGTAGAAGATCCCCCCCGACACGTGGAACCCTCCCGCCCACTGACCTCCACACGTTCTATAGTGTAGAAGATCCCCCCGACACGTGGAACCCTTCCGCCCACTGACCTCCACACGTTCTATAGTGTAGAAGATCCCCCCGACACGTGGAACATACTGCCAAGTGCTTCTCCAGGCAGCGTTCACCGTTCTTGGCCAGGGCCATGTATATTATATTATCTCAAGGCTGATCTCACATCTGTTTTGTCTTATCGTTGTAATGGATAATATTACATGGACAGAGAGAGAGAGGGACCTGATCCTAGATCAGCGCTCCTGTTTTGAACACGGGCCCCAGAACAGAGGTCGTTTAGGAACGTGTTTCTATCAGACCAGTGATGGCTAAAGCAGAGTGTGTTCAAAACCGTCTCCCTGCTGGAGAGCTTTGACTGTGTCCCTTATGGCATCCTATACCCTACATAGTACACTACTAGTACTACCTATTAGTAGCAGGTCAGGGGAAGCAGAGGCTGTGTGTTCAAAACCGTCTCCCTGCTGGAGAGCTTTGACTGTGTCCCTTATGGCATCCTATACCCTACATAGTACACTACTAGTACTACCTATTAGTAGCAGGTCAGGGGAAGCAGAGTGTGTTCAAAACCGTCTCCCTGCTGGAGAGCTTTGTCTGTGTCCCATATGGCATCCTATACCCTACGTAGTACACTACTAGTACTACCTATTAGTAGCAGGTCAGGGGAAGCAGAGGCTGTGTGTTCAAAACCGTCTCCCTGCTGGAGAGCTTTGACTGTGTCCCTTATGGCATCCTATACCCTACGTAGTACACTACTAGTACTACCTATTAGTAGCAGGTCAGGGGAAGCAGAGGCTGTGTGTTCAAAACCGTCTCCCTGCTGGAGAGCTTTGTCTGTGTCCCATATGGCATCCTATTCCCTACATAGTACACTACAGTTGACCAGGCCTCGTAGGGTGCTATATACAGGATAGTTTGCCATTTGGGACTTAACTTAGTAGCAGGTCAGGGGAAGCAGAGGAGACCTTTAGGACAGCATCAGACTAGTGTGTGTTTACAGTAGCTGTTCTAACACACACAGATACAGACACACGGCAAACTCAACCTACGTACTGGTAGCACTGTATGTAACTATCAACATAACATACTCTCTGTCTTGTTTCATATGTCCTCCTCTCTATAACAGACTCTGTCTTGTTTCATATGTCCTCCTCTCTATAACAGACTCTGTCTTGTTTCATATGTCCTCCTCTCTATAACACTCTGTCTGTCTTGTTTCATATGTCCTCCTCTCTATATCAGACTCTGTCTTGTTTCATATGTCCTCCTCTCTATAACAGACTCTCTGTCTTGTTTCATATGTCCTCCTCTCTATAACAGACTGTCTTGTTTCATATGTCCTCCTCTCTATAACACTCTGTCTGTCTTGTTTCATATGTCCTCCTCTCTATAACATACTCTCTGTCTTGTTTCATATGTCCTCCTCTCTATAACAGACTCTGTCTTGTTTCATATGTCCTCCTCTCTATAACAGACTCTCTGTCTTGTTTCATGTGTCCTCCTCTCTATAACACTCTGTCTGTCTTGTTTCATATGTCCTCCTCTCTATAACACTCTGTCTGTCTTGTTTCATGTCCTCCTCTCTATATCAGACTCTGTCTTGTTTCATGTCCTCCTCTCTATAACACTCTGTCTGTCTTGTTTCATGTGTCCTCCTCTCTATAACAGACTCTGTCTTGTTTCATATGTCCTCCTCTCTATAACAGACTCTCTGTCTTGTTTCGTGTGTCCTCCTCTCTATAACACTCTGTCTGTCTTGTTTCATGTGTCCTCCTCTCTATAACAGACTCTGTCTTGTTTCATATGTCCTCCTCTCTATAACAGACTCTCTGTCTTGTTTCATATGTCCTCCTCTCTATAACAGACTCTCTGTCTTGTTTCACATGTCCTCCTCTCTATAACAGACTGTCTTGTTTCATATGTCCTCCTCTCTATAACAGACTCTCTGTCTTGTTTCACATGTCCTCCTCTCTATATCAGACTCTGTCTTGTTTCATATGTCCTCCTCTCTATAACAGACTCTCTGTCTTGTTTCATATGTCCTCCTCTCTATAACAGACTCTGTCTTGTTTCATATGTCCTCCTCTCTATAACACTCTGTCTGTCTTGTTTCATATGTCCTCCTCTCTATAACATACTCTCTGTCTTGTTTCATATGTCCTCCTCTCTATAACAGACTCTGTCTTGTTTCATATGTCCTCCTCTCTATAACAGACTCTCTGTCTTGTTTCATGTGTCCTCCTCTCTATAACACTCTGTCTGTCTTGTTTCATATGTCCTCCTCTCTATAACACTCTGTCTGTCTTGTTTCATGTCCTCCTCTCTATATCAGACTCTGTCTTGTTTCATGTCCTCCTCTCTATAACACTCTGTCTGTCTTGTTTCATGTGTCCTCCTCTCTATAACAGACTCTGTCTTGTTTCATATGTCCTCCTCTCTATAACAGACTCTCTGTCTTGTTTCGTGTGTCCTCCTCTCTATAACACTCTGTCTGTCTTGTTTCATGTGTCCTCCTCTCTATAACAGACTCTGTCTTGTTTCATATGTCCTCCTCTCTATAACAGACTCTCTGTCTTGTTTCATATGTCCTCCTCTCTATAACAGACTCTCTGTCTTGTTTCATGTGTCCTCCTCTCTATAACAGACTCTGTCTTGTTTCACGTGTCCTCCTCTCTATAACAGACTCTCTGTCTTGTTTCATGTGTCCTCCTCTCTATAACAGACTCTCTGTCTTGTTTCACGTGTCCTCCTCTCTATAACAGACTCTCTGTCTTGTTTCATATGTCCTCCTCTCTATAACAGACTCTGTCTTGTTTCATATGTCCTCCTCTCTGTGTATTTAAATGCAGTTATACAGGACAATGTAGACATGGGTTATTTTAAATGTGATGTTGGTTAAACTCAATAGTGTATGTTTGTTTTATTACAGTTGTTGTATGTAACGCTGTGGCAGAGCTAGCTGTGTGTGTGTGTGTGTGACTGGTGGGTAGAGCTAGCTGTGTGTGTGTGTGTGTGTGAGACTGGTGGGTAGAGCTAGCTGTGTGAGACTGGTGGGTAGAGCTAGCTGTGTGAGACTGGTGGGTAGAGCTAGCTGTGTGAGACTGGTGGGTAGAGCTAGCTGTGTGAGACTGGTGGGTAGAGCTAGCTGTGTGAGACTGGTGGGTAGAGCTAGCTGTGTGAGACTGGTGGGTAGAGCTAGCTGTGTGAGACTGGTGGGTAGAGCTAGCTGTGTGTGCGACTGGTAGGCAGAGCTAGCTGTGTGTGCGATTGGTGGGCAGAGCTAGCTGTATGGGTGACTGGTGGGTAGAACTAGCTGTGTGTGTGATTGGTGGGCAGAGCTAGCTGTGTGTGTGTGATTCGTGGGCACCCTAATGGTATCACATTAGTGGGTGGGTGGTGAGTTCACCGATTACATCAGTTGGCCAGTCTCCCAGTGTGGACATGCCTTGCCCCCCCCCCCCAGTGTGGACATGCCTTGCCCCCCCCCCCCCCCCAGTGTGGACATGCCTTGCCCCCCAGTGTGGACATGCCTTGCCCCCCCCAGTGTGGACGTGCCTTGCGCCCCCCAGTGTGGACATGCTGTGCCCCCCCAGTGTGGACGTGCCTTGCCCCCCCAGTGTGGACGTGCCTTGCCCCCCAGTGTGGACGTGCCTTGCCCCCCCAGTGTGGACGTGCCTTGCCCCCCCAGTGTGGACGTGCCTTGCCCCCCCAGTGTGGACGTGCCTTGCCCCCCCAGTGTGGACGTGCCTTGCCCCCCCAGTGTGGACATGCCTTGTCCCCCCAGTGTGGACATGCCTTGCCCCCCAGTGTGGACATGCCTTGCCCCCCAGTGTGGACATGCCTTGCCCCCCAGTGTGGACATGCCTCCCTCATTGATGCCAGAGATGACTGGCTGTGAGAGACTCTCTTTCACTTTTACTTCAGAGTTGTTTATCTGATCACCTCGCTGGACTTTGTGGAGTTTTCCCCTCTGTGTTTTAGAGATGGAAGGAAAGATGTGACCAACATAGATGTTACTGGCCCAACCCTGTCGTTCTTGCCCTGAACAGGCAGTTAACCCACTGTTCCTCGGCCGTCATTGAAAATAAGAATTTGTTCTTAACTGACTTGCCTAGTTAAATAAAGGTAAAATAAAAAAATTAAGATCTGTTCACATACCCAGAATAAATAGAAATTAAGTTGATTGTGAATTGTGTGTTGAATGGGATCGTTGTAGTGGGCAATTCCACGCTAACAAATTACACTTTGACTCAGTTTTTATTTTTTAATTTTTTTACTTTATTAAAATATATGCCAAACACAAACTTTATTTGAAAGTTTATCAAATCAAGTCTCTGCACGAGGACTACGTTGAACAAGTGTCGCTGGTAAATGTAGCAAAAACTAACTTAGTGGAAGAACTGTGTAGATGTAGACTTTGGTAACAGAATTACAGTAAAATCTCCCTCTGGGTTTCATGATCACGTTCCCCAAACACGCTGTTTTTAAATATCTGCTCTGAATTAAGATTCAAATGTTTTCTCAAACACGCTGTTTTTAAATATCTGCTCTGAATTAAGATTCAAATGTTTTCTCAAACACGCTGTTTTTAAATATCTGCTCTGAATTAAGATTCAAATGTTTTCTCAAACACCCTGTTTTTAAATATCTGCTCTGAATTAAGATTGAAAGATGTCTGAAGACAGAACTGTCTGTCAGCTATGACCTGGCGCCCTGAGTTTGAAAAGATCTCTATATTGTTTTGGGGTTGTTGAACTCCAGTACGTGAAGTGGATCTACCTCCATTAACAGGAACTAAGGAAACAAAATGACATAATTGGTCCCTGATCTGTAATAAACAGAAATGCATAATTTATGGATTTGAATGTCTATTTTTCTGCATATCTAAGCACACCTCTTGAGCTCATCTATATCCTCCTGACTGGTGGTTATTTATATTAAAGAAGATAAATGTGCTTCTGTGCACCTCTGCTCAAATCTGGATAAAAGACCGAAAGGAATGTGAGTTATTCACTACATTTTAGTT
The DNA here is from genome assembly GCF_036934945.1 of Oncorhynchus masou masou. Classification (NCBI taxonomy): domain Eukaryota; kingdom Metazoa; phylum Chordata; class Actinopteri; order Salmoniformes; family Salmonidae; genus Oncorhynchus; species Oncorhynchus masou. The sequence goes on from NW_027008763.1 coordinate 27,297, forward strand.
ATCGCTTGCTTTTCTCTGAAGTCTACCAAGCTTGTCAGCTAAGATAGTTGGACAAGATAACTACTCTAACTTGATTGATAGCAATTTTATGAAGTTGGCTTCAGCTGAAGCTGAATGGAGGACAAATCTTAGGGTGGGGGTCGTGCCCTCTGTGTATAATGCTTCTGGGTGCTCATGGGCCCTTTCTGATGGAAAAGCTCCCAGTACAGACAGTTTAAGTGTCGTTTTAGACTCTCACGCAGTAAATCATTTCAAACAGTTTGTTATGAACGTGATTGCAGTTTGCCTGCATTCCATGTGTGTGTGTCACACTGACGCTGTAGGTCGTGTGTCAGACTTTGTTCATAGAACCTGTCAAATCTGCTGAGATGTTGTTCATGTATTCTAGGTTCCCTGTCTGGGACCGAGGTTACTTGCTTTCTGGGCTTGTTAGTGGTAGACTGCATGAACTGTTAATGAATCAAGCCCACCAATCACCGGCTGCTCTACCAGTGGGCGGGCCCACCAATCACCGGCTGCTCTACCAGTGGGGCGGGACAACCATCCCGGCTGCTCTACCAATGGGACGATGTCTGTAGTGGTTCCACCCAACAGGTTGCTTCTTTATTCAAAAGGACATCATTGAATCAGATTAACTCCTCCAAATTCAACCCGATGAGCCCTCAAACGTTGACCCCGAAACTCTAAATAGTCCCTAAATCCTTGCAGCCACAGTAGAGAACATTGCACCCCTGTAACTACTAGACTCTCTAGTCTGAACCATGTGTTTCTCCTCTGTTTACATGTTTCTGGTAGTTGGGGGGTGACGATGTGAAGGTGGGAGGGGGTGTTGGGGTTTAGGGGGGCCAAGCGTGAGACTTCTTTCTCAGCAGGAGCCTCCCTCAGTCAGACAAACACCCCCCCATTTCATATCGGTCTGCTGTTGTAGTGAAGAGGTCTGTGTCCCAACTGACGCTATATTCCCTATGTAGTGCACTACTTTTAACCAGAGCCCTATGGTCAGGGTGCTATTATATATTACACTACTTTTAACCAGAGCCCTATGGCCAGGGTGCCATTATATATTACACTACTTTTAACCAGAGCCCTATGGCCAAGGTGCCATTATATATTACACTACTTTTAACCAGAGCCCTATGGCCAGGGTGCCATTATATATTACACTACTTTTAACCAGAGCCTATGGTCAGGGTGCCATTATATATTACACTACTTTTAACCAGAGCCCTATGGTCAGGGTGCCATTATATATTACACTACTTTTAACCAGAGCCCTATGGCCAGGGTGCCATTATATATTACACTACTTTTAACCAGAGCCCTATGGCCAGGGTGCCATTATATATTACACTACTTTTAACCAGAGCCCTATGGCCAGGGTGCCATTATATATTACACTACTTTTAACCAGAGCCCTATGGCCAGGGTGCCATTATATATTTACTACTTTTAACCAGAGCCCTATGGTCAGGGTGCTATTATATATTACACTACTTTTAACCAGAGCCCTATGGCCAGGGTGCCATTATGTATTACACTACTTTTAACCAGAGCCCTATGGCCAGGGTGCCATTATATATTACACTACTTTTAACCAGAGCCCTATGGCCAGGGTGCCATTATATATTACACTACTTTTAACCAGAGCCCTATGGCCAGGGTGCCATTATGTATTACACTACTTTTAACCAGAGCCCTATGGCCAGGGTGCCATTATATATTACACTACTTTTAACCAGAGCCCTATGGCCAGGGTGCTATTATATATTACACTACTTTTAACCAGAGCCCTATGGCCAGGGTGCCATTATGTATTACACTACTTTTAACCAGAGCCCTATGGCCAGGGTGCCATTATATATTACACTACTTTTAACCAGAGCCCTATGGCCAGGGTGCCATTATGTATTACACTACTTTTAACCAGAGCCCTATGGCCAGGGTGCCATTATGTATTACACTACTTTTAACCAGAGCCCTATGGTCCGGGTCCTATTATATATTACACTACTTTTAACCAGAGCCCTATGGCCAGGGTGCCACTTGGGACTCAGCTCATGACTGTTGGGGCTCACGTTGCAGACAAGTCCAGGCAGCACCCCTCACTGTTGACACCTCTAACCCCCTCTCACCCCCTTTCTGATGCTCACCCTACACTCCCCTCCTTTCTCTGGTCCTCCCAGCCCAGTTACCTCAACCAGGCAGGGATAGTTAAACCCCCTTTTAAAAAACAGCCTCCGATCACTTGGTCATAACTAACCATTGTTCTGGTGAGAAAGGGACATCTTTCATCGGTCTGCTGTTGTAGTGAAGAGGCCTGTGTCCCAACTGGCTCTATTGCCTATGTAGTGCACTACTTTTGAACAGAGCCCGATGGTTAGAGGTGCCACTAGGGACTCAGATCCAAAGTAGCGCGCTGTATAGGGTGTTATCTGGGACGCAGTTTGAATGTACGGCTGGAGGAGTGGTCCTCTCTCCTCCTCTCCGTGTTTCTCCTTTTGTTCAGGGATCAGAGTGGCTGAAAGCTGCCTTTGTTTTGGTGGCCAACTCAACATGAGGGCCCTGTCCTGTCTGTCTCTCTGTCTGTCTCTCTGTCTCGAGGATGGTTGCTGGAGGATGTTGGCTATGGTGTGTGTGTGTGTGTGTGAGAGATTTAGAAGAGGGGGCGGGCCAGTGAGTGCACGGGTTTTGTTAAGGAGGGCAGGTGTTAAGCGACGTGTTGTGTGGGTTTTGCATGTGTGTAGTCGTAGCCAGAGACTTGCTAGACCAGCTGAACGCTGATGAAACTTAACCTTGCCCTGCTTGGGGAACAGGCTTGTTCAAGTGGACGAGCGCTCCATTAAAACGGTGTGTGTGATTTGTCCTCGAACAGGGGAAGCCTGTATTCCAGCTTCATTATCAAGCCATTAGGATGATGTGTGATGACAGCCTGTAGGATGAGAGTGACTAATGAGACTGGTGTTAAACACATCCCACACTCAGCCTCTTTGACTCGACACATGAGAAGAAGGGTTGTCACAATCCCT
>NW_027008763.1:30822-75267 GCF_036934945.1 Oncorhynchus masou masou
GCACAGTCACACCCTGGTCTGGTCCGGTAGTACAGTCACATTCTCCTCTGGTCCGGTAGTACAGTCACACTCTGGTCCGGTAGTACAGTCACACTCTCCTCTGGTCCGGTAGCACAGTCACACTCTCGTCTGGTCCGGTAGTACAGTCACACTCTGGTCCGGTAGTACAGTCACACTCTCCTCTGGTCCGGTAGTACAGTCACACTCTGGTCTGGTCCGGTAGTACAGTCACACTCTGGTCTGGTCACACTCTGGTCCGGTAGTACAGTCACACTCTGGTCTGGTCCGGTAGTACAGTCACACTCTGGTCCGGTAGTACAGTCACACTCTGGTCCGGTAGTACAGTCACACTCTGGTCCGGTAGTACAGTCACACTCTGGTCCGGTAGTACAGTCACACTCTGGTCCGGTAGTACAGTCACACTCTGGGTCCGGTAGTACAGTCACACTCTGGTCCGGTAGTACAGTCACACTCTGGTCCGGTAGTACAGTCACACTCTGGTCGGCAGTACAGTCACACTCTGGTCCGGTAGTACAGTCACACTCTGGTCTGGTCCGGTAGCACAGTCTCACTCTGGTCTGGTCCGGTAGCACAGTCTCACTCTGGTCTGGTCCGGTCCGGTAGTACAGTCTCACTCTGGTCCGGTAGCACAGTCACACTCTGGTCCGGTAGCACAGTCACACTCTGGTCCGGTAGCACAGTCACACTCTGGTCCGGTAGCACAGTCACACTCTGGTCCGGTAGCACAGTCACACTCTGGTCCGGTAGCACAGTCACACTCTGGTCCGGTAGCACAGTCACACTCTGGTCCGGTAGCACAGTCACACTCTGGTCCGGTAGCACAGTCACACTCTGGTCCGGTAGCACAGTCACACTCTGGTCCGGTAGTACAGTCACACTCTGGTCCGGTAGTACAGTCACACAGGGATTGTGACAACCCTTCTTCTCATGTGTCGAGTCAAAGAGGCTGAGTGTGGATGTGTTTAACACCAGTCTCATTAGTCACTCTCATCCTACAGGCTGTCATCACACATCATCCTAATGGCTTGATAATGAAGCTGGAATACAGGCTTCCCTGTTCGAGGACAAATCACACACACCGTTTTAATCGAGCGCTCGTCCACTTGAACAAGCCTGTTCCCCAAGCAGGGCAAGGTTAAGTTTCATCAGCGTTCAGCTGGTCTAGCAAGTCTCTGGCTACGACTATACACATGCAAAACCCACACAACACGTCGCTTAACACCTGCCCTCCTTAACAAAACCCGTGCACTCACTGGCCCGCCCCTCTTCTAAATCTCTCTCTCTCTCTCACACACCATAGCCAACATCCTCCAGCAACCATCCTCGAGACAGCTCTGGTTAAAAGTAGTGTAATACATAATGGCACCCTGGCCATAGGGCTCTGGTTAAAAGTAGTGTAATATATAATGGCACCCTGACCATAGGGCTCTGGTTAAAAGTAGTGTAATATATAATAGCACCCTGACCATAGGGCTCTGGTTAAAAGTAGTGTAATATATAATGGCACCCTGACCATAGGGCTCTGGTTAAAAGTAGTGTAATATATAATGGCACCCTGGCCATAGGGCTCTGGTTAAAAGTAGTGTAATATATAATGGCACCCTGGCCATAGGGCTCTGGTTAAAAGTAGTGTAATATATAATGGCACCCTGGCCATAGGGCTCTGGTTAAAAGTAGTGTAATATATAATGGTACCCTGACCATAGGGCTCTGGTTAAAAGTAGTGTAATATATAATGGCACCCTGACCATAGGGCTCTGGTTAAAAGTAGTGTAATATATAATGGCACCCTGGCCATAGGGCTCTGGTTAAAAGTAGTGTAATATATAATGGCACCCTGGCCATAGGGCTCTGGTTAAAAGTAGTGTAATATATAATGGCACCCTGACCATAGGGCTCTGGTTAAAAGTAGTGTAATATATAATGGCACCCTGACCATAGGGCTCTGGTTAAAAGTAGTGTAATATATAATGGCACCCTGGCCATAGGGCTCTGGTTAAAAGTAGTGTAATATATAATGGCACCCTGGCCATAGGGCTCTGGTTAAAAGTAGTGTAATATATAATGGCACCTTGGCCATAGGGCTCTGGTTAAAAGTAGTGTAATATATAATAGCACCCTGGCCATAGGGCTCTGGTTAAAAGTAGTGCACTACATAGGGAATATAGCGTCAGTTGGGACACAGGCCTCTTCACTACAACAGCAGACCGATATGAAATGGGGGGATAATGGCACCTGGCCATAGGGCCTGCTAAAAGTAGTGTAATATATAATAGCACCCTGACCATAGGGCTCTGGTTAAAAGTAGTGCACTACATAGGAATATAGCGTCGGTTGGGACACAGACCTCTTCACTACAACAGCAGACCGATATGAAATGGGGGTGTTTGTCTGACTGAGGGAGGCTCCTGCTGAGAAAGAAGCAACCGCTTGGCTGGAACCACTAAACCCCAACACCCTCCCATTTAGAGCAGCCAGGATGGTGGGCACCGCCAACTACCACATGGTAGAGCAGCCGGGATGGTGGTTCAGACTGGTAGAGCAGCCGGGATGGGGTCCCGCCCCACTGGTGAGCTGCAAGGATTTAGAGCAGGACCGCCCACTTAGAGCAGCCGGGGTCAACGCTTTGAGGGCCCCACTGGTAGAGCAGCCGGGATGTTAATCTGATTCAATGATGTGGGCCCGAATAAAGAGCAGCCGGGGCTGGCTGTCCACTACAGACATCCCCACTGGTAGAGAGCAGCCGGGATGGCTGGGCCCGCCCCCCACTGGTAGAGCAGCCGGTGATTGGTGGGCCCGCCCCCACTGGTAGAGCAGCCGGTGATTGGTGGGCTTGATTCATTAACAGTTCATGCAGTCTACCACTAACAAGCCCAGAAAGCAAGTAACCGGTCCCAGACAGGAACCTAGAATACATGAACAAACATCTCAGCAGATTTGACAGGTTCTATGAACAAAGTCTGACACACAACCTACAGCGCCAGTGTGACACACACATGGAATGCAGGCAAACTGCAATCACGTTCATAACAAACTGTTTGAAATGATTTACTGCGTGGAGAGTCTAAAACGACACCTTAAACTGTCTGTACTGGGAGCTTTTCCATCAGAAAGGGCCCATGAGCACCCAGAAGCATTATACAGAGGGCACGACCCCACCCTAAGATTTGTCCTCCATTCAGCTTCAGCTGAAGCCAACTTCATAAAATTGCTATCAATCAAGTTAGAGTAGTTATCTTGTCCAACTATCTTAGCTGACAAGCTTGGTAGACTTCAGAGAAAAAGCAAGCGATAACTAAAATGTAGTGAATAACTCACATTCCTTTCGGTCTTTTATCCAGATTTGAGCAGAGGTGCACAGAAGCACATTTATCTTCTTTAATATAAATAACCACCAGTCAGAGGATATAGATGAGCTCAAGAGGTGTGCTTAGATATGCAGAAAAATAGACATTCAAAAATCCATAAATTATGCATTTCTGTTTATTACAGATCAGGGACCAATTATGTCATTTTGTTTCCTTAATTCCTGTTAATGAGGGTAGATCCACTTCACGTACTGGAGTTCAACAACCCCAAAACAATATAGAGATCTTTTCAAACTCAGGGCGCCAGGTCATAGCTGACAGACAGTTCTGTCTTCAGACATCTTTGATTCTTAATTCAGAGCAGATATTTAAAAACAGCGTGTTTGAGAAAACATTTGAATCTTAATTCAGAGCAGATATTTAAAAACAGCGTGTTTGAGAAAACATTTAAAATGTTAATTCAGAGCAGATATTTAAAAACAGCGTGTTTGAGAAAACATTTGAATCTTAATTCAGAGCAGATATTTAAAAACAGGGTGTTTGAGAAAACATTTGAATCTTAATTCAGAGCAGATATTTAAAAACAGCGTGTTTGAGAAAACATTTAAATCTTAATTCAGAGCAGATATTTAAAAACAGCGTGTTTGAGAAAACATTTGAATCTTAATTCAGAGCAGATATTTAAAAACAGCGTGTTTGGGGAACGTGATCATGAAACCCAGAGGGAGATTTTACTGTAATTCTGTTAGTCTACATCTACACAGTTCTTCCACTAAGTTAGTTTTTGCTACATTTACCAGCGACACTTGTTCACCGTAGTCCTCGTGCAGAGACTTGATTTGATAAAGTTTCAAATAAAGTTTGTGTTTGGCATATATTTTAGAGTCAAAGTGTAATTTCGTTAGCGTGGAATTGCCCACTACAACGATCCATTCAACAATCAACTTAATTTGATAGCTAACTAAAAAAAAAAGACACATTAATTTCTATTTATTCTGGGTATGTGAACAGATCTTAATTTTTTTATTTTACCTTTATTTTACTAGACAAGTCAGTTAAGAACAAATTCTTATTTTCAATGACGGCCTGGGAACAGTGGGTTAACTGCCTGTTCAGGGGCAGAATGACAGGGTTGGGCCAGTAACATCTATGTTGGTCACATCTTTTCTTCCATCTCTTAAACACAGAGGGGAAAACCCCACAAAGTCCAGAGTTGATCAGATCAACAACTCTGAAGTAAAAGTGAAAGAGTCTCTACAGCCAGTCATCTCTGGCATCAATGAGAGCAGCACGTCCACACTGGGGGGGCAAGGCACGTCCACACTGGGGGGGCACACGTCCACACTGGGGGGGGGGGGCAAGGCGTCCACACTGGGGGGGGCAAGGCACGTCCACACTGGGGGGGGCAAGGCACGTCCACACTGGGGGGGGGCAAGGCACGTCCACACTGGGGGGCACACGTCCACACTGGGGGGGGCAAGGCACGTCCACACTGGGGGGGGGCAAGGCACGTCCACACTGGGGGGGGGGGCAAGGGCACGTCCACACTGGGGGGCAAGGCACGTCCACACTGGGGGGGCAAGGCACGTCCACACTGGGGGGGCACGTCCACACTGGGGGGGGCAAGGCACGTCCACACTGGGGGGCAAGGCACGTCCACACTGGGGGGGGCACGTCCACACTGGGGGGGCACGTCCACACTGGGGGGGCAAGGCACGTCCACACTGGGGAGGCAAGGCACGTCCACACTGGGGGGGCACGGCATGTCCACACTGGGGGGCAAGGCATGTCCACACTGGGGGGGCAAGGCACGTCCACACTGGGGGGCAAGGCATGTCCACACTGGGGGGGCAAGGCATGTCCACACTGGGGGGACAAGGCATGTCCACACTGGGGGGACAAGGCATGTCCACACTGGGGGACAAGGCATGTCCACACTGGGGGGGACAAGGCATGTCCACACTGGGGGGCAGGAGGGCTGGGGGGGCAAGGCACGTCCACACTGGGGGTAGGAGGGCTGGGGGGGCATGTCCACACTGGGAGACTGGCCAACTGATGTAATCGGTGAACTCACCACCCACCCACTAATGTGATACCATTAGGGTGCCCACCAATCACACACACAGCTAGCTCTGCCCACCAGTCACACACACACACAGCTAGCTCTGCCCACCAGTCACACACACAAACACACAGCTAGCTCTACCCACCAGTCACACACAAAACACACAGCTAGCTCTGCCCACCAGTCACACAGCTAGCTCTGCCCACCAGTCACACACACACAAACACACAGCTAGCTCTGCCCACCAGTCACACACACAAACACACAGCTAGCTCTGCCCACCAGTCACACACACAAACACACAGCTAGCTCTGCCCACCAGTCACACACACAAACACACAGCTAGCTCTGCCCACCAGTCACACACACACAGCTAGCTCTGCCCACCAGTCACACACACAAACACACAGCTAGCTCTGCCCACCAGTCACACACACAAACACACAGCTAGCTCTGCCCACCAGTCACACACACAAACACACAGCTAGCTCTGCCCACCAGTCACACACACAAACACACAGCTAGCTCTACCCACCAGTCACACACACAAACACACAGCTAGCTCTGCCCACCAGTCACACACACAAACACACAGCTAGCTCTGCCCACCAGTCACACAGACAAACACACAGCTAGCTCTGCCCACCAGTCACACACACAAACACACAGCTAGCTCTGCCCACCAGTCACACACACAAAACACACAGCTAGCTCTGCCCACCAGTCACCACACACACACACACAGCTAGCTCTGCCCACCAGTCACACACACACAGCTAGCTCTGCCCACCAGTCACACACAGCTAGCTCTGCCCACCAGTCAGCTAGCTCTACCCACCAGTCACACACACAAACAGCTAGCTCTACCCACCAGTCTCACACAGCTAGCTCTACCCACCAGTCTCAACAGCTAGCTCTGCCACAGCGTTACATACAACAACTGTAATAAAACAAACATACACTATTGAGTTTAACCAACATCACATTTAAAATAACCCATGTCTACAGTGTCCTGTATAACTGCATTTAAATACACAGAGAGGAGGACACATGGAACAAGACAGAGTCTGTTATAGAGAGGAGGACATATGAAACAAGACAGAGAGTCTGTTATAGAGAGGAGGACACATGAAACAAGACAGAGTCTGTTATAGAGAGGAGGACACACGAAACAAGACAGAGTCTGTTATAGAGAGGAGGACACACGAAACAAGACAGAGTCTGTTATAGAGAGGAGGACACATGAAACCAGACAGAGTCTGTTATAGAGAGGAGGACATATGAAACAAGACAGAGAGTCTGTTATAGAGAGGAGGACATATGAAACAAGACAGAGAGTCTGTTATAGAGAGGAGGACATATGAAACAAGACAGAGTCTGTTATAGAGAGGAGGACACATGAAACAAGACAGAGTCTGTTATAGAGAGGAGGACATATGAAACAAGACAGAGAGTCTTATAGAGAGGAGGACACATGAAACAAGACAGAGTCTGTTATAGAGAGGAGGACATACGAAACAAGACAGAGAGTCTTATAGAGAGGAGGACACATGAAACAAGACAGAGAGTCTGTTATAGAGAGGAGGACACATGAAACAAGACAGAGTCTCTGTTATAGAGAGGAGGACACACGAAACAAGACAGAGTCTGTTATAGAGAGGAGGACATATGAAACAAGACAGACAGAGTGTTATAGAGAGGAGGACATGAAACAAGACAGAGTCTGTTATAGAGAGGAGGACATATGAAACAAGACAGACAGAGTGTTATAGAGAGGAGGACACATGAAACAAGACTAATAGTCTGATATGTTGATAGTTACATACAGTGCTACCAGTATGTAGGTTGAGTTTGCCGTGTGTCTGTATCTGTGTGTGTTAGAACAGCTACTGTAAACACACACTAGTCTGATACTGTCCTGAAGGTCTCCTCTGCTTCCCTGACCTGCTACTAAGTTAAGTCCCAAATGGCAAACTATCCTGTATATAGCACCCTACGAGGCCTGGTCAACAGTAGTGTACTATGTAGGGTATAGGATGCCATATGGGACACAGACAAAGCTCTCCAGCAGGGAGACGGTTTTGAACACACAGCCTCTGCTTCCCTGACCTGCTACTAATAGGTAGTACTAGTAGTGTACTACGTAGGGAATAGGATGCCATAAGGGACACAGTCAAAGCTCTCCAGCAGGGAGACGGTTTTGAACACACAGCCTCTGCTTCCCCTGACCTGCTACTAATAGGTAGTACTAGTAGTGTACTACGTAGGGAATAGGATGCCATATAGGGACACAGTCAAAGCTCTCCAGCAGGGAGACGGTTTTGAACACACAGCCTCTGCTTCCCCTGACCTGCTACTAATAGGTAGTACTAGTAGTGTACTACGTAGGGAATAGGATGCCATAAGGGACACAGTCACAGCTCTCCAGCAGGGAGACGGTTTTGAACACACTCTGCTTTAGCCATCACTGGTCTGATAGAAACACGTTCCTAAACGACCTCTGTTCTGGGGCCCGTGTTCAAAACAGGAGCGCTGATCTAGGATCAGGTCCTCTCTCTCTCTGTCCATGTAATATTATCCATTACAACATAAGACAAAACAGATGTGAGATCAGCCTTGAGATAATATAATATACATGGCCCTGGCCAAGAACGCTGCCTGGAGAAGCACTTGGCAGTATGTTCCACGTGTCGGGGGATCATCTACACTATAGAAAGTGTGGAGGTCAGTGGGTGGAAGGGTTCCACGTGTCGGGGGTATCTACACTATAGAACGTGTGGAGGTCAGTGGGCGGGAGGGTTCCACGTGTCGGGGGGTATCTACACTATAGAACGTGTGGAGGTCAGTGGGCGGGAGGGTTCCACGTGTCGGGGTATCTACACTATAGAACGTGTGGAGGTCAGTGGGCGGGAGGGTTCCACGTGTCGGGGGTGATCTTCTACACTATAGAACGTGTGGAGGTCAGTGGGCGGGAGGGTTCACGTGTCGGGGGATCTTCTACACTATAGAACGTGTGGAGGTCAGTGGGCGGGAGGGTTCCACGTGTCGGGGGATCTTCTACACTATAGAACGTGTGGAGGTCAGTGGGCGGGAGGGTTCCACGTGTCGGGGGGATCTTCTACACTATAGAACGTGTGGAGGTCAGTGGGCGGGAGGGTTCCACGTGTCGGGGGTATCTTCTACACTATAGAACGTGTGGAGGTCAGTGGGCGGGAGGGTTCCACGTGTCGGGGTGATCTTCTACACTATAGAACGTGTGGAGGTCAGTGGGCGGGAGGGTTCCACGTGTCGGGGTGATCTTCTACACTATAGAACGTGTGGAGGTCAGTGGGCGGGAGGGTTCCACGTGTCGGGGTGATCTTCTACACTATAGAACGTGTGGAGGTCAGTGGGCGGGAGGTTCCACGTGTCGGGGTATCTACACTATAGACCGTGTGGAGGTCCACGGGAGGGTTCCACGTGTCGGGGGATATCTACACTATAGACCGTGTGGAGGTCAGTGGGCGGGAGGGTTCCACGTGTCGGGGGTATCTACACTATAGACCGTGTGGAGGTCAGTGGGCGGGAGGGTTCCACGTGTCGGGGTATCTACACTATAGACCGTGTGGAGGTCAGTGGGCGGGAGGGTTCCACGTGTCGGGGGTATCTACACTATAGAACGTGTGGAGGTCAGTGGGCGGGAGGGTTCACGTGTCGGGGGTATCTACACTATAGAACGTGTGGAGGTCAGTGGGCGGGAGGGTTCCACGTGTCGGGGGTATCTACACTATAGACCGTGTGGAGGTCAGTGGGCGGGAGGGTTCCACGTGTCGGGGTATCTACACTATAGAACGTGTGGAGGTCAGTGGGCGGGAGGGTTCCACGTGTCGGGGTATCTACACTATAGACCGTGTGGAGGTCAGTGGGCGGGAGGGTTCCACGTGTCGGGGTATCTACACTATAGACCGTGTGGAGGTCAGTGGGCGGGAGGGTTCCACGTGTCGGGGGTATCTACACTATAGACCGTGTGGAGGTCAGTGGGCGGGAGGGTTCCACGTGTCGGGGGTATCTACACTATAGACCGTGTGGAGGTCAGTGGGCGGGAGGGTTCCACGTGTCGGGGTATCTACACTATAGACCGTGTGGAGGTCAGTGGGCGGGAGGGTTCCACGTGTCGGGGTATCTACACTATAGACCGTGTGGAGGTCAGTGGGCGGGAGGGTTCCACGTGTCGGGGGTATCTACACTATAGACCGTGTGGAGGTCAGTGGGCGGGAGGGTTCCACGTGTCGGGGGTATCTACACTATAGACCGTGTGGAGGTCAGTGGGCGGGAGGGTTCCACGTGTCGGGGGTATCTACACTATAGACCGTGTGGAGGTCAGTGGGCGGGAGGGTTCCACGTGTCGGGGGTATCTACACTATAGACCGTGTGGAGGTCAGTGGGCGGGAGGGTTCCACGTGTCGGGGTATCTACACTATAGACCGTGTGGAGGTCAGTGGGCGGGAGGGTTCCACGTGTCGGGGGTATCTACACTATAGACCGTGTGGAGGTCAGTGGGCGGGAGGGTTCCACGTGTCGGGGGTATCTACACTATAGACCGTGTGGAGGTCAGTGGGCGGGAGGGTTCCACGTGTCGGGGGTATCTACACTATAGACGTGTGGAGGTCAGTGGGCGGGAGGGTTCCACGTGTCGGGGTATCTACACTATAGACCGTGTGGAGGTCAGTGGGCGGGAGGGTTCCACGTGTCGGGGGTATCTACACTATAGACCGTGTGGAGGTCAGTGGGCGGGAGGGTTCCACGTGTCGGGGGTATCTACACTATAGACCGTGTGGAGGTCAGTGGGCGGGAGGTTCCACGTGTGGGGTATCTACACTATAGACCGTGTGGAGGTCAGTGGGCGGGAGGGTTCCACGTGTCGGGGGTATCTACACTATAGACCGTGTGGAGGTCAGTGGGCGGGAGGGTTCCACGTGTCGGGGTATCTACACTATAGACCGTGTGGAGGTCAGTGGGCGGGAGGGTTCCACGTGTCGGGGGTATCTACACTATAGACCGTGTGGAGGTCAGTGGGCGGGAGGGTTCCACGTGTCGGGGGTATCTACACTATAGACCGTGTGGAGGTCAGTGGGCGGGAGGGTTCCACGTGTCGGGGGTATCTACACTATAGACCGTGTGGAGGTCAGTGGGCGGGAGGGTTCCACGTGTCGGGGGTATCTACACTATAGACCGTGTGGAGGTCAGTGGGCGGGAGGGTTCCACGTGTCGGGGGTATCTTCTACACTATAGAACGTGTGGAGGTCAGTGGGTGGAAGGGTTCCACGTGTCGGGGGTATCTACACTATAGAACGTGTGGAGGTCAGTGGGTGGAAGGGTTCCACGTGTCGGGGGTATCTACACTATAGACCGTGTGGAGGTCAGTGGGTGGGAGGGTTCCACCACTGTTCAGCCCTCCGTTTTAGTGTGAACGTTTAGACACAATAGCAAATACAACAGGAAAGAACGAACTCATACCAATGTGGTAGACCATTCTGGACCAGCTAATGGAACTCACACCAACGTGGTAGACCATTCTGGACCAGCTAATGGAACTCATACCAACGTGGTAGACCATTCTGGACCAGCTAATGGAACTCATACCAACGTGGTAGACCATTCTGGACCAGCTAATGGAACTCATACCAACGTGGTAGACCATTCTGGACCAGCTAATGGAACTCATACCAACGTGGTAGACCATTCTGGACCAGCTAATGGAACTCATACCAACGTGGTAGACCATTCTGGACCAGCTAATGGAACTCATACCAACGTGGTAGACCATTCTGGACCAGCTAATGGAAGAAGAATGGAACTCATACCAACGTGGTAGACCATTCTGGACCAGCTAATGGAAGAAGAATGGAACTCATACCAACGTGGTAGACCATTCTGGACCAGCTAATGGAAGAAGAATGGAACTCATACCAACGTGGTAGACCATTCTGGACCAGCTAATGGAACTCATACCAACGTGGTAGACCATTCTGGACCAGCTCATGGAAGAAGAATGGAACTCATACCAACGTGGTAGACCATTCTGGACCAGCTAATGGAAGAAGAATGGAACTCATACCAACGTGGTAGACCATTCTGGACCAGCTAATGGAACTCATACCAACGTGGTAGACCATTCTGGACCAGCTCATGGAAGAAGAATGGAACTCACACCAACGTGGTAGACCATTCTAGACCAGCTAATGGAAGAAGAATGGAACTCACACCAACGTGGTAGACCATTCTGGACCAGCTAATGGAAGAAGAATGGAACTCATACCAACGTGGTAGACCATTCTGGACCAACTAATGGAAGAAGAATGGAACTCACACCAACGTGGTAGACCATTCTGGACCAGCTAATGGAAGAAGAATGGAACTCATACCAACGTGGTAGACCATTCTGGACCAGCTAATGGAAGAAGAATGGAACTCATACCAACGTGGTAGACCATTCTGGACCAGCTAATGGAACTCATACCAACGTGGTAGACCATTCTGGACCAGCTCATGGAAGAAGAATGGAACTCATACCAACGTGGTAGACCATTCTGGACCAGCTAATGGAAGAAGAATGGAACTCATACCAACGTGGTAGACCATTCTGGACCAGCTAATGGAAGAAGAATGGAACTCATACCAACGTGGTAGACCATTCTGGACCAGCTAATGGAAGAAGAATGGAACTCACACCAACGTGGTAGACCATTCTAGACCAGCTAATGGAAGAAGAATGGAACTCATACCAACGTGGTAGACCATTCTGGACCAGCTAATGGAACTCATACCAACGTGGTAGACCATTCTGGACCAGCTCATGGAAGAAGAATGGAACTCACACCAACGTGGTAGACCATTCTAGACCAGCTAATGGAAGAAGAATGGAACTCACACCAACGTGGTAGACCATTCTGGACCAGCTAATGGAAGAAGAATGGAACTCATACCAACGTGGTAGACCATTCTGGACCAACTAATGGAAGAAGAATGGAACTCACACCAACGTGGTAGACCATTCTGGACCAGCTAATGGAAGAAGAATGGAACTCATACCAACGTGGTAGACCATTCTGGACCAGCTAATGGAAGAAGAATGGAACTCATACCAACGTGGTAGACCATTCTGGACCAGCTAATGGAAGAAGAATGGAACTCACACCAACGTGGTAGACCATTCTAGACCAGCTAATGGAAGAAGAATGGAACTCACACCAACGTGGTAGACCATTCTGGACCAGCTAATGGAAGAAGAATGGAACTCATACCAACGTGGTAGACCATTCTGGACCAGCTAATGGAAGAAGAATGGAACTCATACCAACGTGGTAGACCATTCTGGACCAGCTAATGGAACTCATACCAACGTGGTAGACCATTCTGGACCAGCTCATGGAAGAAGAATGGAACTCATACCAACGTGGTAGACCATTCTGGACCAGCTAATGGAAGAAGAATGGAACTCATACCAACGTGGTAGACCATTCTGGACCAGCTAATGGAAGAAGAATGGAACTCATACCAACGTGGTAGACCATTCTGGACCAGCTAATGGAAGAAGAATGGAACTCACACCAACGTGGTAGACCATTCTAGACCAGCTAATGGAAGAAGAATGGAACTCACACCAACGTGGTAGACCATTCTGGACCAGCTAATGGAAGAAGAATGGAACTCATACCAACGTGGTAGACCATTCTGGACCAGCTAATGGAAGAAGAATGGAACTCATACCAACGTGGTAGACCATTCTGGACCAGCTAATGGAAGAAGAATGGAACTCATACCAACGTGGTAGACCATTCTGGACCAGCTAATGGAAGAAGAATAGAACAGATGCGTTATTTGTTTCTTCATGACAATAAGATAAACCCTCAGTCTGTCAGACAGAAAAGGGCATGTTTCAGACTTCCATATTCAATTTCACTACTTTTTCAAAACACCTCTCATATAATATATATATTAGATAGATTTGTGTCTAACTCCTTTTGTATATACTACTCAGATTTGTATGTAACGTTTATGGTAGTAATTTATTTAACTTTGTCTCCTCGGTAAGAAAAGCACCACTTATTTTTAAAATTAGGAATCCAATGTGCCATTTGTTTATTTCTGTGTTTACGTGACTAATGCTACTACTTTTTGGAAAATGTGTTATACAAGAAACGTTGCAATGTTGAACAACAAAGTGTGTATATTTTTATCATGATGCATCAACGATGATTCAGTATATAACTTCACTACAAATGATTCCACATCATCAGGAGAACAGAAGTTATGTTGAGAGAGTTAATGCCTGGGATCCGACTGGTCTCAATTACAGACGTTAGTGCTCGAGTCCTGGTGTTCAACAGTTCCACACGCGCCACATCAGCAGTAACTGATGAAAACACAATACCATTTCTTTTACCTTTCCAACGTTTATATACCCCCGAATTCTGTTTAAATTCATCATTCTACATACACTCCCATTCCACTTTTTTTCTCTTCCAAAGGGCTCATCAAAATGTCAAGCGTGTCACCCCCAAAAACAATTGCGCTTCTCTCCAAGGAAAAACGTAGGCTAACCATTTGCAAAAAAAACTACAAATCATATTGTGTAATACCAATGCGCAAAGTGTGCCTGGTATAATTACTTACGGTTTGGCGTAAAGCTTGTAGGGGGGAATAAAAGTTGTTGCAACGGAGTGTTCGGTCTCCTCGTCCTGTTGTGTGAGAGCGAGCTGTCTGTCTGTTGGACTTTGGACTGGTAATAACAAAGCCAAGAGTGAACAACACGACGCGGAGCGGAGCGCGGACGGGACCGAGAAGAGTGGAGATCCGAGCTCTAGTGCCGGGCGTTACGTAACCAGCTGTTAACTTTTAGAAGGGCTCAGCGTCAGCAACAAGCATGTTAGTGTAACGGCTCGGAACAGAGCGAGGGAATCCTCTGCAGTCTCCCACCATTTTAGCGAGCCTGCGCGCAATGTCCTTCTTTAACCCCCTAAATCCCCGTGACGCTCGAGCGTAATTATCATGTCTGTGTAGAACAAACATCAGATGCATTGATTGGCTGACAGACTGAAATTATATTTCTTTCATATACCATTGCACTTGACATTGAGGTATAAATCAACGCGAGGATGTAGTAAAGACAGGTTTGACTTTATAGACGGGTTTATTTCAGCTTGAAAGTAGGTTGATGCTGTCGGTAGGGGCTATACTGTCATGAAACCATTAAGCTGTGGCCCCAAAGCTGCAGCTACTAATAGCAACAATACCCCGTGGCGCAGAGTCTATTCCGACCGTCTCATTGGACAGATAAAGGCAGAGCCCCCATGATCGGCAGGCAGCCTAGTGGTTAGAGCGTTGGACTAGTGAAAGGTTGCAAGGTCGAATCCCCTGAGCTGACAAGGTAAAAATATGTAGTTCTGCCCCTGAACAAGGCAGTTAACCCACTGTTCCTAGGCCGTCGTTGAAAATAAGTATTTGTTCTGAACTGACTTGCCAAGTAAAATAAAAAATCCACATATATGGTATCATCTCATTGGACAGATAAAGGCCGAACCCCCATGATGATCCACACATACGGTATCATCTCATTGGACAGATAAAGGCAGAACCCCCATGATGATCCACACATATGGTATCATCTCATTGGACAGATAAAGACAGAACCCCCATGATGATCCACACATATGGTATCATCTCATTGGACAGATAAAGGCCGAACCCCCATGATGATCCACACATACGGTATCATCTCATTGGACAGATAAAGACAGAGCCCCCATGATGATCCACACATACGGTATCATCTCATTGGACAGATAAAGACAGAACCCCCATGATGATCCACATATGGTATCATCTCATTGGACAGATAAGGCCGAACCCCATGATGATCCACACATACGGTATCATCTCATTGGACAGATAAAGACAGAACCCCCATGATGATCCACACATACGGTATCATCTCATTGGACAGATAAAGACAGAACCCCCATGATGATCCACACATATGGTATCATCTCATTGGACAGATAAAGGCAGAGCCCCCATGATGATCCACACATATGGTATCATCTCATTGGACAGATAAAGACAGAACCCCCATGATGATCCACACATATGGTATCATCTCATTGGACAGATAAAGGCAGAGCCCCCATGATGATCCACACATATGGTATCATCTCATCTAACCTGAAGGTTGCAAGATCGAATCCCCAGAGCTGCATTAACCCTAGCCTGGGTACTTAATGTTCATTACACTCCTTAGAGAACATTAACCCTAGCCTGGGTACTTAATGTTCATTACACTCCTTAGAGAACCATTAGCACATTAACCCTAGCCTGGGTACTTAATGTTCATTACACTCCTTAGAGAACCATTAGCACATTAACCCTAGCCTGGGTACTTAAAGTTCATTTACACTCCTTAGAGAACCATTAGCACATTAACCCTAGCCTGGGTACTTAACGTTCATTACACTCCTTAGAGAACCATTAGCACATTAACCCTATCCTGGGTACTTAACGTTCATTACAGTCCTTAGAGAACCATTAGCACATTAACCCTAGCCTGGGTACTTAACGTTCATTACACTCCTTAGAGAACCATTAGCACATTAACCCTAGCCTGGGTACTTAACGTTCATTACACTCCTTAGAGAACCATTAGCACATTAACCCTAGCCTGGGTACTTAACGTTCATTACAGTCCTTAGAGAACCATTAGCACATTAACCCTAGCCTGGGTACTTAACGTTCATTACACTCCTTAGAGAACCATTAGCACATTAACCCTAGCCTGGGTACTTAACGTTCATTACACTCCTTAGAGAACCATTAGCACATTAACCCTAGCCTGGGTACTTAACGTTCATTACCTCCTTAGAGAACCATTAGCACATTAACCCTAGCCTGGGTACTTAACGTTCATTACACTCCTTAGAGAACCATTAGCACATTAACCCTAGCCTGGGTACTTAACGTTCATTACACTCCTTAGAGAACCATTAGCACATTAACCCTAGCCTGGGTACTTAACGTTCATTACACTCCTTAGAGAACCATTAGCACATTAACCCAAGCCTGGGTACTTAACGTTCATTACACTCCTTAGAGAACCATTAGCACATTAACCCAAGCCTGGGTACTGAAGTGGAGCTGGTGGTCGAGAGTTTCAAATTCCTTGTTGTCCACATCACCAACAAACTATCATGGTCCCCCTGTATAGAGCCTCCACATTGACTCTGTACCGGTACCCCCTGTATATAGCCTCCACATTGACTCTGTACCGTACCCCCTGTATATAGCCTCCACATTGACTCTGTACTGGTAACCCCTGTATAGAGCCTCACATTGACTCTGTACTGGTAACCCCTGTATAGAGCCTCCACATTGACTCTGTACTGGTAACCCCTGTATAGAGCCTCCACATTGACTCTGTACTGGTAACCCCTGTATAGAGCCTCCACATTGACTCTGTACTGGTAACCCCTGTATAGAGCCTCCACATTGACTCTGTACTGGTACCACCTATATATAGCCTCCACATTGACTCTGTACCGGTAACCCCTGTATAGAGCCTCCACATTGACTCTGTACTGGTACCACCTATATATAGCCTCCACATTGACTCTGTACCGTAACACCCTGTATATAGCCTCCACATTGACTCTGTACCGTAACACCCTGTATATAGCCTCCACATTGACTCTGTACCGTAATACCCTGTATATAGCCTCCACATTGACTCTGTACCGGTACCCCCTGTATATAGTCTCCACATTGACTCTGTCCCGTAACACCCTGTATATAGCCTCCACATTGACTCTGTACCGTAATACCCTGTATATAGCCTCCACATTGACTCTGTACTGGTACCACCTGTATATAGCCTCCACATTGACTCTGTACCGGTAACCCCTGTATATAGCCTCCACATTGACTCTGTACCGTAACACCCTGTATATAGCCTCCACATTGACTCTGTACCGTAACCCCTGTATATAGCCTCCACATTGACTCTGTACCGGTACCCCCTGTATATGGAAATAGAAGGATTCTATTGGTCATCATCATGATCATTGTAATTGTATGGGCTGGCTAACCCTGCACCGTGCGCTAGGCAGTGACACATAGTAGCACTTAGTGACAACAGAGAGAAGCTACACAGGAGAGGCCACTGTAGTCAGGCTTACATGCTACCATGCACCAGGCCAGGCGGCTAGCTGACACCATCCACTGTTGATTGACCAGCCTGGGTAGAGTAGTGAGGTCAGGCTTACATGCTACCATGCACCAGGCCAGGCGGCTAGCTGACACCATCCACTGTTGATTGACCAGCCTGGGTAGAGTAGTGAGGTCAGGCTCAGACCATGCACCAGGCCAGGCGGCTAGCTGACACCATCCACTGTTGATTGACCAGCCTGGGTAGAGTAGTGAGGTCAGGCTCAGACCAGGGCCAGGCCAGGCGGCTAGCCAACACCCTCTACTATTGATTGACCTGCCTGGGGGGGGGGGGAGAGTAGTGATGTCAGGCAGGGCATTAAATAACACAATACAGTCGTCCATTCACCTCCAACGTACACAGATGGTACATACAGTATGGCGCTATACTTGTGGTTCAATGGGCTGCTGTGTTCTATCACGGTAATGTAGGATTGTATGAAATGGTCCAGGACAGGGCTCTCTGGTCCCTACAATGGAGAACTGTGTCTGTTACATAGGCTACTGTCTGTCTGTCTGCCTGTCTGTCTGTCTGTCTGTCTGCCAGTCAATACACGCTACTGAACAGGCCTCAGGTTCCTCTAAAGCAGAGTTGTTCATCGGCTGTGTGTCTTACCATCCTGTCAGAGAGCCTAACAGCCACGAGGGTATTTGTAATGAGTCCCTCATCTCATCAGTGTCCTCTTCTCTCTCTCTCACTCCTCTTCTCCCCTCTCTCTCGCTCCTCTTCTCGCTCTCTCTCGCTCCTCTTCTCGCTCTCGCTCCTCTTCTCCCTCTCTCGCTCCTCTTCTCCCTCTCTCGCTCCTCTCTTCTCCCTCTCTCGCTCCTCTTCTCCCTCCCTCTCTCGCTCCTCTTCTCTCTCGCTCCTCTTCTCCCTCTCTTGTTCCTCTTCTCTCTCTCTCGCTCCTCTTCTCTCTCTCTCTCTCGCTCCTCTTCTCTCTCTCTCTCTCTCTCGCTCCTCTTCTCCCTCTCTCGCTCCTCTTCTCTCTCTCTCTCTCTCTCCTCTTCTCTCTCTCTCTCTCTCGCTCCTCTTCTCCCTCTCTCACTCCTCTTCTCTCTCTCTCGCTCCTCTTCTCTCTCTCTCACTCCTCTTCTCTCTCACTCCTCTTCTCTCTCTCTCCTCCTCTTCTCTCTCACTCACTCCTCTTCTCTCTCACTCCTCTTCTCTCTCTCTCGCTCGCTCTTCTTCTCTCTCTCTCGCTCCTCTTCTCTCTCTCTCTCGCTCCTCTTCTCCCTCCCTCTCTCGCTCCTCTCCTCCCTGTCTCGCTCCTCTCCTCCCTGTCTCGCTCCTCTTCTCTCTCTCGCTCCTCTTCTCTCTCTCTCGCTCCTCTTCTCCCTCCTCCCTCCCTCGCTCCTCTTCTCCCTCTCCTCTTCTCCCTCTCTCGCTCCTCTTCTCTCTCTCTCGCTCCTCTTCTCCCTCCTCTTCTCCTCTCTCGCTCCTCTTCTCCCTCTCTCGCTCCTTTTCTCCCTGTCTTGCTCCTCTTCTTCAAGTGCCACTGACCTAAGACGACGTCATACCAGAGCTCAGGGGTCCGTATCCACAAAGAATCTCAGAGTAGGAGTGTTGATCTAGGATCTGTTCATATAAATGATATTCATTATAATCTAAAAGGCAAAACTGATCTTAGATCAGCACTCTTTACTCAGAGACGCTTTGTGGATACTGGTGTCCCCCGGGTTCTGTACATTCAGGTACTTCTAAAGTAGTCTTGTTTCCCCATGAGCCACGTGTCTGAAGACAACACTAGGAGAGGAGAGGAGGAGGGAGGGAGGAGAGGAGAGGAGAGGAGGGAGGGAAGGAGAGGGAGGGAGGAGGAGGAGAGGAGAGAAGGAGGGAGAGGAGAGTAGTGGAGAGGAGAGGAGGATTGAGAGGAGAGGGAAGAAGGAAGGAGAGGAGGAAGGAGAGGAAGAGGAAGAGAAGAAGAGAGGAGAGGAAGGAGGAAGGAGGAGGAGAAGAGAAGGAGAACTAGACGCCTGGTATGAGAGATACAGTGCCTTGCGAAAGTATTAGGGCCCCCTTGAACTTTGCGACCTTTTGCCACATTTCAGGCTTCAAACATAAAGATATAAAACTGTATTTTTTTGTGACGAATCAACAACAAGTGGGACACAATCATGAAGTAGAACGACATTTATTGGATATTTCAAACTTTTTTAACAAATCAAAAACTGAAAAATTGGGCATGCAAAATTATTCAGCCCCTTTATTTTCAGTGCAGCAAACTCTCTCCAGAAGTTCAGTGAGGATCTCTGAATGATCCAATGTTGACCTAAATGACTAATGATGATGATAAATACAATCCACCTGTGTGTAATCAAGTCTCCGTATAAATGCACCTGCACTGTGATAGTCTCAGAGGTCCGTTAAAAGCGCAGAGATCATCATGAAGAACCAGGAACACACCAGGCAGGTCCGAGATACTGTTGTGAAGAAGTTTAAAGCCGGATTTGGATACAAAAGATTTCCCAAGCTTTAAACATCCCAAGGAGCACTGTGCAAGCGATAATATTGAAATGGAAGGAGTATCAGACCACTGCAAATCTACAAGACCTGGCCGTCCCTCTAAACTTTCAGCTCATACAAGGAGAAGACTGATCAGAGATGCAGCCAAAAGGCCCATGATCACTCTGGATGAACTGCAGAGATCTACAGCTGAGGTGGGAGACTCTGTCCATAGGACAACAATCAGTCGTATATTGCACAAATCTGGCCTTTATGGAAGAGTGGCAAGAAGAAAGCTATTTCTTAAAGATATCCATAAAAAGTGTTGTTTAAAGTTTGCCACAAGCCACCTGGGAGACACACCAAACATGTGGAAGAAGGTGCTCTGGTCAGATGAAACCAAAATTGAACTTTTTGGCAACAATGCAAAACGTTATGTTTGGGCGTAAAAGCAACACAGCTCATCATGCTGAACACACCATACCCACTGTCAAATATGGTGGTGGCAGCATCATGGTTTGGGCCTGCTTTTCTTCAGCAGGGACAGGGAAGATGGTTAAAATTGATGGGAAGATGGATGGAGCCAAATACAGGACCATTCTGGAAGAAAACCTGATGGAGTCTGCAAAAGACCTGAGACTGGGACGGAGATTTGTCTTCCAACAAGACAATGATCCAAAACATAAAGCAAAATCTACAATGGAATGGTTCAAAAATAAACATATCCAGGTGTTAGAATGGCCAAGTCAAAGTCCAGACCTGAATCCAATCGAGAATCTGTGGAAAGAACTGAAAACTGCTGTTCACAAATGCTCTCCATCCAACCTCACTGAGCTCGAGCTGTTTTGCAAGGAGGAATGGGAAAAAAAATTCAGTCTCTCGATGTGCAAAACTGATAGAGACATACCCCAAGCGACTTACAGCTGTAATCGCAGCAAAAGGTGGCGCTACAAAGTATTAACTTAAGGGGGCTGAATAATTTTGCACGCCCAATTTTCAGTTTTTGATTTGTTAAAAAAGTTTGAAATATCCAATAAATGTCGTTCCACTTCATGATTGTGTCCCACTTGTTGTTGATTCTTCACAAAAAAATACAGTTTTATATCTTTATGTTTGAAGCCTGAAATGTGGCAAAAGGTCGCAAAGTTCAAGGGGGCCGAATACTTTCGCAAGGCACTGTACTTCTAGGATAGGAGAGGAGTGGAGGAGGGAGAGAGAACTTAGGATCCTGGTATGAGAGACTACTTCTAGGAGAGGAGACTTAGGAGCCTGAAATGAGAGATACTTCTAGGAGAGGAGAGGAGAACTTAGAAGCCTGGTATGAGAGACTACTTGTTGAAGTCGGAAGTTTACATACACTTAGGTTGGAGTCATTAAAACAAGTGTTTCAACTTCTCCACAAATTTCTTGTTAACAAACTCTAGTTTTGGCAAGTCAGTTAGGACATCTACTTTGTTCATGACACAAGTCATTTTTCCAATAAATGTTTACAGACAGATTATTTTTCTTATAATTCTCTGTATCACAATTCCAGTGGGTCAGAGGTTTACATACACTAAGTTGACTGTGCCTTTAAACAGCTTGGAAAATTACAGAAAATGATATGACTTTAGAAGCTTCTGATAGGCTAATTGACATCATTTGAGTCAATTGGACTTGTATCTGTGGATGTATTTCAAGGCCTGTCTTCAAATTCAGTGCCTCTTTGCTTGACATCATGGTGAAATATAAAGAAATCAGCCAAGACCTCAGAAATAAAATTGTAGACCTCCACAAGTCTGGTTCATTCTTGGGAGCAATTTCCAAATGCCTGAAGGTACCACGTTCATCTGTACAAACAATAGTACGCAAGTATAAACACCATGGGACCATGCAGCATTCATACCGCGCAGGAAGGAGATGCGATCTGTCTCCTAGAGATGAACATACGTTGGTGTGAAAAGTGCAAATCAATCCCAGAACAGCTGCAAAGGACCTTGTGAAGATGCTGGAGGAAACAGGTACAAAATTATTTATATCCACAGTAAAGGGAGTTCTATATCAGCATAACCTGAAAGGCAGCTCAGCGAGGAAGAAGCCACTGCTCCAAAACCGCCATAAAAAAGCCAGACTACGGTTTGCAACTGCACACGGTCACAAAGATCGTACTTTTTGGAGAAACGTCCTCTGGTCTGATGAAACAAAAACAGAACTGTTTGGCCATAATGACCATTGTTATGCTTGGAGGAAAAGGGGGAGCTTGCGAGCTAAAGTACACCTTCCAAACGTGAAGCACGGGGTGGCAGATTAATTTTGTGGGGGTGCTTTGCTGCAGGAAGGACAGGTCCACTTCAAAAAATAGATGGCGTCATGAGGGAGGAAAATTATGTGGATATATTGAAGCAACATCTCAAGACATCAGTCAGGAAGTTAAAGCTTGGTCGCAAATGGGTCTTCCAAATGGACAATGACCCTAAGCATACTTCCAAAGCTGTGGCAAAAGGGCTTAAGGACAACAAAGTCAAGGTATTGGAGTGGTCATCACAAAGCCCCCACCTCAATCCTATAGATAATATGTGGGCAGAACTGAAAAAGCGTGTGCGAGCAAGGAGGCCTACAAACCTGACTCCGTTACACCAGCTCTGTCAGGAGGAATGGGCCAAAATTCACCCAACTTATTGTGAGAAGCTTGTGGAAGGCCACCCGAAACGTTTGACCCAAGTTAAACAATTTAAAGGCAATGCTACCAAATACTTATTGAGTTTATGTAAACGTCTGACCCACTGGGAATGTGATGAAAGAAACACAAGCTGAAATAAATAATTCTCTCTACTATTCACAATCTTAAAATAAAGAGGTGATCCTAACTGACCTTAGACAGGGAATTTGTACTAGGATTAAATGTCAGGAATTGTGAAAAACTGAGTTTAAATGTATTTGGCTAAGGTGTATATAAACTTCCGACTTCAACTGTAGCTTGTGTCCCAAATTGTGCCCTATTCCCTCTAGTGAATAGTTCACTACTTTTGACCAGAGCACTATGGGCCCTGGTCAACACTAGTGCACTAAATAGGGAATAGAATAGGGAATAAGGTTGCCATTTGGGATGCAGACTTAAGTCATTTTCCCCCATAGTGACCTCTATGCCCTCTGTCTTACTCATAGGAACAGAGTTCTACTAACATTCTAGAATTCCATGTGTTACTCATAGAAA
Source organism: Oncorhynchus masou masou (assembly GCF_036934945.1). Lineage (NCBI taxonomy): Eukaryota > Metazoa > Chordata > Actinopteri > Salmoniformes > Salmonidae > Oncorhynchus > Oncorhynchus masou. Next base: position 54,087 of record NW_027008763.1, read on the forward strand.
CAGAGTTCTACTAACATTCTAGAATGCCATGTGTTACTCATAGAAACAGAGTTCTACTAACATTCTAGATTTCCATGTGTTACTCCTCCTAGTGACAGTGACCTTCAATGGCATCGTAATGGCAGAGATCGTGGTGTATTCAATCCCACTACTCCGGATTCTCCACTTGCACACTTCCTGCCATTGATTCAAAAGTATTGCATTGGTGGAAGAATTGACTGGAGGAGTTTCCGCCATTGTTAAATCTATGCGAGACAATGTGCAAATGAATACTTTGGGTGAAGAGAATCAGGACCTTTCTCTCCCTGCTCTCCCACTAGGGAACTTCTGTTGAGACTTAATGAACAGAAACACTACCATACTACCACACAGTCTAGTGTTGAGACTTAATGAACAGAAACACTACCATACTACCACACAGTCTAGTGTTGAGACTTAATGAACAGAAACACTACCATACTACCACACAGTCTAGTGTTGAGACTTAATGAACAGAAACACTACCATACTACCACACAGTCTAGTGTTGAGACTTAATGAACAGAAACACTACCACACAGTCTAGTGTTGAGACTTAATGAACAGAAACACTACCATACTACCACACAGTCTAGTGTTGAGACTTAATGAACAGAAACACTACCATACTACCACACAGTCTAGTGTTGAGACTTAATGAACAGAAACACTACCATACTACCACACAGTCTAGTGTTGAGACTTAATGAACAGAAACACTACCATACTACCACTGTGTGGCTCAGTCGGTAGAGCATGGCGCTTGCCAATGCCAAGCGTCGTGGGTTCGATTCCCGCTGGGGGCCACCCATATGTAAAAGTAGTGGCCCCAGCCGACTTGTAAGTCGCTTTGGACAAAAACGTCTGCTAAATGGGATATATTATTATTATTATTATATTAAACACTACCATACTACCACACAGTCTAGTGTTGAGACTTAATGAACAGAAACACTACCATACTACCACAGTCTAGTGTTGAGACTTAATGAACAGAAACACTACCATACTACCACACAGTCTAGTGTTGAGACGTAATGAACAGAAACACTACCATACTACCACACAGTCTAGTGTTGAGACGTAATGAACAGAAACACTACCATACTACCACACAGTCTAGTGTTGAGACTTAATGAACAGAAACACTACCATACTACCACACAGTCTAGTGTTGAGACTTAATGAACAGAAACACTACCATACTACCACACACAGTCTAGTGTTGAGACTTAATGAACAGAAACACTACCATACTACCACACAGTCTAGTGTTGACACTTAATGAACAGAAACACTACCATACTACCACACAGTCTAGTGTTGAGACTTAATGAACAGAAACACTACCATACTACCACACAGTCTAGTGTTGAGACTTAATGAACAGAAACACTACCATACTACCACACAGTCTAGTGTTGAGACTTAATGAACAGAAACACTACCATACTACCGCACAGTCTAGTGTTGAGACTTAATGAACAGAAACACTACCATACTACCACACAGTCTAGTGTTGAGACTTAATGAACAGAAACACTACCATACTACCACACAGTCTAGTGTTGAGACTTAATGAACAGAAACACTACCATACTACCACACAGTCTAGTGTTGAGAGACTTAATGAACAGAAACATCTACCATACTACCACACACAGTCTAGTGTTGAGACTCTAATGAACAGAAACACTACCATACTACCACACAGTCTAGTGTTGAGACTTAATGAACAGAAACACTACCATACTACCACACAGTCTAGTGTTGAGACTTAATGAACAGAAACACTACCATACTACCACACAGTCTAGTGTTGAGACTTAATGAACAGAAACACTACCATACTACCACACAGTCTAGTGTTGAGACTTAATGAACAGAAACACTACCATACTACCACACAGTCTAGTGTTGAGACTTAATGAACAGAAACACTACCATACTACCACACAGTCTAGTGTTGAGACTTAATGAACAGAAACACTACCATACTACCACACAGTATAGTGTTGAGACTTAATGAACAGAAACACTACCATACTACCACACAGTCTAGTGTTGAGACTTAATGAACAGAAACACTACCATACAGTCTAGTGTTGAGACTTAATGAACAGAAACACTACCATACTACCACACAGTCTAGTGTTGAGACTTAATGAACAGAAACACTACCATACTACCACACAGTCTAGTGTTGAGACTTAATGAACAGAAACACTACCACACTACCACACAGTCTAGTGTTGAGACTTAATGAACAGAAACACTACCATACTACCACACAGTCTAGTGTTGAGACTTAATGAACAGAAACACTACCATACTACCACAGTCTAGTGTTGAGACTTAATGAACAGAAACACTACCATACTGCCACACAGTCTAGTGTTGAGACTTAATGAACAGAAACACTACCATACTACCACACAGTCTAGTGTTGAGACTTAATGAACAGAAACACTACCATACTACCACACAGTCTAGTGTTGAGACTTAATGAACAGAAACACTACCATACTACCACACAGTCTAGTGTTGAGACTTAATGAACAGAAACACTACCATACTACCACACAGTCTAGTGTTGAGACTTAATGAACAGAAACACTACCATACTACCACACAGTCTAGTGTTGAGACTTAATGAACAGAAACACTACCATACTACCACACAGTCTAGTGTTGAGACTTAATGAACAGAAACACTACCATACTACCACACAGTCTAGTGTTGAGACTTAATGAACAGAAACACTACCATACTACCACACAGTCTAGTGTTGAGACTTAATGAATAGAAACACTACCATACTACCACAGTCTAGTGTTGAGACTTAATGAACAGAAACACTACCATACTACCACACAGTCTAGTGTTGAGACTTAATGAATAGAAACACTACCATACTACCACAGTCTAGTGTTGAGACTTAATGAACAGAAACACTACCATACTACCACAGTCTAGTGTTGAGACTTAATGGACAGAAACACTACCATACTACCACACAGTCTAGTGTTGAGACTTAATGAACAGAAACACTACCATACTACCACACAGTCTAGTGTTGAGACTTAATGAACAGAAACACTTTACCATACTACCACACAGTCTAGTGTTGAGACTTAATGAACAGAAACACTACCATACTGCCACACAGTCTAGTGTTGAGACTTAATGAACAGAAACACTACCATACTACCACACAGTCTAGTGTTGACACTTAATGAACAGAAACACTACCATACTACCACACAGTCTAGTGTTGAGACTTAATGAACAGAAACACTACCATACTACCACACAGTCTAGTGTTGAGACTTAATGGACAGAAACACTACCATACTACCACACAGTCTAGTGTTGACACTTAATGAACAGAAACACTACCATACTACCACACAGTCTAGTGTTGAGACTTAATGAACAGAAACACTACCATACTACCACACAGTCTAGTGTTGAGACTTAATGAACAGAAACACTGCCATACTACCACACAGTCTAGTGTTGAGACTTAATGAACAGAAACACTACCATACTACCACACAGTCTAGTGTTGAGACTTAATGAACAGAAACACTACCATACTACCACACAGTCTAGTTGTTATGTACTTGAGTGAAGACCCAAAAGCGGTTTTAACAGAAAACAGAGTTCTTTAATGAAAAACAGGAATGGCATAAATCCTCTTCCAACGTAGTCAATGGAACAAAAGAACGTAGTATAATGCAGGATGCACCTGCCAGGCAGACTCCGACAGGATAGGACAAGGTGGAAGCAAAACGGGACGACAGCTTGCTTCTGGCATCAAAAACACAAACAAGAATCAGACACTGAAAGTAGCAGGAACAGAGAGAGAAATAGAGACCTAATCAGAGGGGGAAGAGAGAACAGGTGGGGAAAGAGTGAATGAGCTAGTTAGGAGATGTAGAACAGCTGAAGAATGAGAGACAGAAGGTAACCTAAAAAGACCAGCAGAGAGAGACAGAGTGAAGAGAAAGGACAGGAACAGACATAACAAGACATGACACTAGTGTTGAGACTTAATGAACAGAAACACTACCATACTACCACACAGTCTAGTGTTGAGACTTAATGAACAGAAACACTACCACACAGTCTAGTGTTGAGACTTAATGAACAGAAACACTACCATACTACCACACAGTCTAGTGTTGTGACTTAATGAACAGAAACACTACCACACTACCACACAGTCTAGTGTTGAGACTTAATGAACAGAAACACTACCATACTACCACACAGTCTAGTGTTGAGACTTAATAACAGAAACACTACCATACTACCACACAGTCTAGTGTTGTGATGTCTGGAATCAAAAAACATTGTCCCGGGGCCTCCCGAGTGGAGCAGCGGTCTAAGGCACTGCGCTAGAGGTGTCACTACAGACCCGAGTTCGATCCCGGGCTGTATCACAACCGGCCGGGTATCGAGTGTCCCAATGGGCAGAACACAATTGGCCCAGCGTCATCTGGGATAAGGGAAGGGTTTGGCCGGGGGGAGCTTTACTTGGCTTATACGCCCTCTAGCAACTCCTAGTGGTGGGCCGGGCACCAGCAGGCTGACTGCGGTTGTCAGTTGAACAGTGTTTCCTCCAACACATTGGTGCGGCTGGTTTCCAGGTGTTAAGAAGGTGATTTGGCGGGTGATGTTTCGGAGGACGTATGACTTGACCTTCGCCTCCCGAGCTCATTGGGGTGTTACAACAAGACAAGATCATAACTGGGGAGAAAAAGGGAGGAGGGGGTACAAATGTTTTTTTTTTAAAGGTTCCTAATTTAAGTACACTCTGACACACAATGACCTCTGAACTGGGGCAGAATGTGTGAAACAATGACCTCTGAACTGGGGCAGAATGTGTGAAACAATGACCTCTGAACTGGGGCAGAATGTGTGAAACAATGACCTCTGAACTGGGGTAGAATGTGTGAAACAATGACCTCTGAACTGGGGCAGAATGTGTGAAACAATGACCTCTGAACTGGGGTAGAATGTGTGAAACAATGACCTCTGAACTGGGGCAGAATGTGTGAAACAATGACCTCTGAACTGGGGCAGAATGTGTGTGATGTAATTTGAAGAACCTTGATGGAGACAAGATAACCGTTTCCTCTGACCTCTCATGATCCCGTTTCCATTAGTGACTGTAGGTCCAACAGCACACACACACACACACACACACACACACACACACACACACTCTTAGTTTCATCAGGACACTTTACTTTGCGAGGACAGAGGCCTGTCCTGTACCGGAAACACGGATGATAAAACATACAGAGGAGGGAGTCATTACTGTATTACCCCTGGAGGAGTCATTACTGTATTACCCCTGGAGGAGTCATTACTGTATTACCCCTGGAGGGAGTCATTACTGTATTACCCCTGGAGGGAGTCATTACTGTATTACCCCTGGAGGGAGTCATTACTGTATTACCCCTGGAGGGAGTCATTACTGTATTACCCCTGGAGGAGTCATTACTGTATTACTCCTGGAGGGTCATTACTGTATTACCCCTGGAGGGAGTCATTACTGTATTACCCCTGGAGGAGTCATACTGTATTACCCCTGGAGGAGTCATTACTGTATTACCGCTGGAGGGAGTCATTACTGTATTACTCCTAGAGGGAGTCATTACTGTATTACCCCTGGAGGGAGTCATTACTGTATTACCCCTGGAGGGAGTCATTACTGTATTACCCCTGGAGGGAGTCATTACTGTATTACCCCTGGAGGGAGTCATTACTGTATTACCCCCTGGAGGGAGTCATTACTGTATTACCCCTGGAGGGAGTCATTACTGTATTACTCCTGGAGGGAGTCATTACTATATTACCCCTGGAGGGAGTCATTACTGTATTACCCCTGGAGGAGTCATTACTGTATTACCCCTGGAGAGTCATTACTGTATTACTCCTGGAGGGAGTCATTACTGTATTACCCCTGGAGGGAGTCATTACTGTATTACCCCTGGAGGAGTCATTACTGTATTACCGCTGGAGGGAGTCATTACTGTATTACCCCTGGAGGGAGTCATTACTGTATTACCCCTGGAGGGAGTCATTACTGTATTACCCCTGGAGGGAGTCATTACTGTATTACCCCTGGAGGGAGTCATTACTGTATTACCCCTGGAGGGAGTCATTACTGTATTACCCTGGAGGAGTCATTACTGTATTACCCCTGGAGGGAGTCATTACTGTATTACCCCTGGAGGGAGTCATTACTGTATTACCCCTGGAGGAGTCATTACTGTATTACCCCTGGAGGAGTCATTACTGTATTACCGCTGGAGGGAGTCATTACTGTATTACAGCTGGAGGGAGTCATTACTGTATTACCGCTGGAGGGTCATTACTGTATTACCCCTGGAGGGAGTCATTACTGTATTGCCCCCGGAGATAATTACTGTATTACCCCCGGAGGGAGTAATTACTATTACCCCCCGGAGGGAGTCATTACTGTATTACCCCTGGAGGAGTCATTACTATATTACCCCTGGAGGGATTCATTACTGTATTACCCTGGAGGAGTCATTACTGTATTACCCCTGGAGGAGTCATTACTGTATTACTGCTGGAGGGAGTCATTACTGTATTACCCTGGAGGGAGTCATTACTGTATTACCCTGGAGGGAGTCATTACTGTATTACCCTGGAGGAGTCATTACTGTATTACCCCTGGAGGGAGTCATTACTGTATTACTGCTGGAGGTCATTACTGTATTACTGCTGGAGGAGTCATTACTGTATTACCCCTGGAGGGAGTCATTACTGTATTACCCCTGGAGGGAGTCATTACTGTGTATTACCCTGGAGGAGTCATTACTGTATTACCCTGGAGGGAGTCATTACTGTATTACCCCTGGAGGGAGTCATTACTGTATTACCCCTGGAGGGAGTCATTACTGTATTACCCCTGGAGGGAGTCATTACTGTATTACCCCTGGAGGAGTCATTACTGTATTACCCTGGAGGGAGTCATTACTGTATTACCCCTGGAGGGGAGTTATTGCTGTATTACCCCTGGAGGAGTCATTACTGTATTACCCCCTGGAGGAGTCATTACTGTATTACCCTGGAGGGAGTCATTACTGTATTACCCCTGGAGGGAGTCATTACTGTATTACCCCTGGAGGGAGTCATTACTGTATTACCCCTGGAGGGAGTCATTACTGTATTACCCCTGGAGGAGTCATTACTGTATTACCCCTGGAGGGAGTTATTGCTGTATTACCCCTGGAGGGAGTCATTACTGTATTACCCCTGGAGGGAGTCATTACTGTATTACCCCTGGAGGGAGTCATTACTGTATTACCCCTGGAGGGAGTCATTACTGTATTACCCCTGGAGGGAGTCATTACTGTATTACCGCTGGAGGGAGTCATTACTGTATTACCGCTGGAGGGAGTCATTACTGTATTGCCGCTGGAGGGAGTCATTACTGTATTACCCCTGGAGGGAGTCATTACTGTATTACCCCCGGAGGGAGTAATTACTGTATTACCCCCGGAGGGAGTAATTACTGTATTACCCCCGGAGGAGTCATTACTGTATTACCCCCGGAGGGAGTCATTACTGTATTACCCCTGGAGGAGTCATTACTGTATTACCCTGGAGGGAGTCATTGCTGTATTACCCCTGGAGGGAGTCATTACTGTATTACTGCTGGAGGGGAGTCATTGCTGTATTACCCTGGAGGGAGTCATTACTGTATTACCCTGGAGGGAGTCATTACTGTATTACCTGGAGGGAGTCATTACTGTATTACCCCTGGAGGGAGTCATTACTGTATTACTGCTGGAGGGAGTCATTACTGTATTACTGCTGGAGGAGTCATTACTGTATTACCCCTGGAGGGAGTCATTACTGTATTACCCCTGGAGGGAGTCATTACTGTATTACCCCTGGAGGGAGTCATTACTGTATTACCCCTGGAGGGAGTCATTACTGTATTACCCTGGAGGGAGTCATTACTGTATTACCCCTGGAGGGAGTCATTACTGTATTACCCCTGGAGGGAGTCATTACTGTATTACCCCTGGAGGGAGTCATTACTGTATTACCCCTGGAGGGAGTTATTGCTGTATTACCCCTGGAGGGAGTCATTACTGTATTACCCCTGGAGGGAGTCATTACTGTATTACCCCTGGAGGGAGTCATTACTGTATTACCCCTGGAGGGAGTTATTGCTGTATTACCCCTGGAGGAAGACAGTGTGTTGACCATTATACAGAGGAGAGAGAGAGAGAGACAGTGTGTTGACCATTATACAGAGGAGAGAGAGAGACAGTGTGGTGACCATTATACAGAGGAGAGGTGATAGAGATAGTGTGTTGACCATTATACAGAGAAGAGAGAGAGACAGTGTGTTGACCATTATACAGAGGAGAGGTGAGAGAGAAACAGTGTGTTGACCATTATACAGAGGAGAGGTGAGAGAGACAGTGTGTTGACCATTACACAGAGGAGAGCTGAGAGAGAGAGTGTGTTGACCATTACACAGAGGAGAGCTGAGAGAGAGACAGTGTGTTGACCATTATACAGAGAAGAGAGAGACAGTGTGTTGACCATTATACAGAAGAGAGAGACAGTGTGTTGACCATTATACAGAGAAGAGAGAGAGTGTGTTGACCATTACACAGAGGAGAGAGAGACAGTGTGTTGACCATTATACAGAGAAGAGGTGAGAGAGAGCGAGACAGTGTGTTGACCATTATACAGAGAAGAGAGAGAGACAGTGTGTTGACCATTATACAGAGAAGAGGTGAGAGAGAGCGAGACAGTGTGTTGACCATTATACAGAGAAGAGAGAGACAGTGTGTTGACCATTACACAGAGGATAAGAGGTGAGAGAGAGCGAGACAGTGTGTTGACCATTACACAGAGGAGAGCTGAGAGAGAGAGACAGTGTGTTGACCATTATACAGAGAAGAGAGAGACAGTGTGTTGACCATTATACAGAGAAGAGAGAGAGAGAGACAGTGTGTTGACCATTATACAGAGGTGAGAGAGAGCGAGACAGTGTGTTGACCATTATACAGAGGTGAGAGAGAGCGAGACAGTGTGTTGACCATTATACAGAGAAGAGAGAGACAGTGTGTTGACCATTATACAGAGAAGAGAGAGAGACAGTGTGTTGACCATTATACAGAGGTGAGAGAGCGAGACAGTGTGTTGACCATTATACAGAGAAGAGGTGTGAGAGAGAGACCGTGTGTGTTGACCATTACACAGAGGAGAAGAGATGAGAGACCCATCCAGACATTAACTCTAAACATAACAACATCACCCTCTGGAGGCGAACTACTGCACAACAGGGCTGTTTTCAGCAGGGCACAACAACGACGTGGCTTGTTCAGAAAGAAATAGATGACGGTATATCAACACAGGAACAGACAATAGGAATAGCTTGGAGATAAGAACTGTGAGTCTTGAGAAGTCAGAGCATCTCTTAGGCATAACGAGACCATACAAAGAAAAACAGTCGGGGAAAGAAAATATATTTATTTATTGTTGCTCTGTCTATACGTATACAAATACAGCATATCTATATATGGCACAATGTACATTTAAAATAGACCACACGATAACACGTAATCACATTTCCTAAAGCATTGATGCCGTTCATGATGACAAATCCACCGTGGTCCCAAATGCGGCAGGGTAGCCTGAGTGGTTAGGAGCGTTGGTAACCGAAAGGTTGCAAGTTCGAATCCCGAGCTGACAAGGTACAAATCTGTCGTTCTGCCCCTGAACAGGCAGTTAACCCACTGTTCCTAGGCTGTCATTGAAAATAAGAATTTGTTCTTAACTGACTTGCCTGGTAAAATAAAGGTAAAATAAAAAAATAATAAATGCACTGAAAGATAGAGACGTGCCTGGATGCAGAGACAGTGAACTTCCTGTATTCGAATACGAGATATTCAAACGGCTTGGTGTTCAGAGAAGGTTCAAATCAGACGTGATACCATACCCCCCCCCCCACAGAAAACTACATCTCTGTAGAAGTGTCAAAACAACCATTTTTATTTATTTAAAGCACGTCAGATCCAACGTGTGACACAAAGTGTCCTAAACCTTCTGTTGTTTTCTGTAGAACGCTTCTAGTATGTTCTCTCGACCTCGATGCAGGAGCAACGGCCCAGTTTCCACGACCCAAAAGCTGAAGTACGATTTTTTTTTTTAAATGTACCTTTTTGATGGACTGCCGAACATAAAATACCTGCTGAGTGGGAGGATTAAACTGAAACATTGTCCTGATTGATTCGTTTTCCTTGTGTCACATTATCCCAGACTGAACAATTATCCTCCAGTCAGTCCAGCAAAAAAACATAAACACATGGAAGAATGTTTGAGTCTCACAAAACAAAACCAGTGTTGTGGTCCTTTAATACAACATATATTAGTACAGAACAAAACCAGCGTTATTGTCCTTTAATACAACATATACTACTACAGAACAAAACCAGTGTTATTGTCCTTTAATACAACATATATTAGTACAGAACAAAACCAGTGTTATTGTCCTTTAATACAACATATACTAGTACAGAACAAGACCAGTGTTATTGTACTTTAATACAACATATACTAGTACAGAAAAAACCAGTGTTATTGTCCTTTAATACAACATATACTAGTACAGAACAAAACCAGTGTTATTGTCCTTTAATACAACATATAGTAATACAGAACAAAACCAGTGTTATTGTCCTTTAATACAAAAATATATTAGTACAGAACAAAACCAGTGTTATTGTCCTTTAATACAACATATATTAGTACAGAACAAAACCAGTGTTATTGTCCTTTAATACAACATATATTAGTACAGAACAAAACCAGTGATATTGTCCTTTAATACAACATATATTAGTACAGAACAAAACCAGCGTTATTGTCCTTTAATACAACATATATTACTACAGAACAAAACCAGTGTTATTGTCCTTTAATACAACATATATTAGTACAGAACAAAACCAGTGTTATTGTCCTTTTATACAAGATATACTAGTACAGAACAAAACCAGTGTTATTGTCCTTTAATACAACATATATTAGTACAGAACAAAACCAGTGTAATAACCTTTAATAAAACATATATTAGTACAGAACAAAACCAGTGTTATTGTCCTTTAATACAACATATATTAGTACAGAACAAAACCAGTGTTATTGTCCTTTAATAAAACATATATTAGTACAGAACAAAACCAGTGTTATTGTCCTATAATACAACATATATTAGTACAGAACAAAACCAGTGTTATTGTCCTTTAATACAACATATACTAGTACAGAACACAGTAGTCGTTCTCTGAGCCAGACCAACATGGAGGAGGACATTAGACAACAGTAGTCGTTCTCTGAGCCAGACCAACATGGAGGAGGGCATTAGACAACAGTAGTCGTTCTCTGAGCCAGACCAACATGGAGGAGGACATTAGAAAACAGTAGTTGTTCTCTGAGCCAGACCAACATGGAGGAGGGCATTAGACAACAGTAGTCGTTCTCTGACCCAGACCAACATGGAGGACATTAGACAACAGTAGTCGTTCTCTGAGCCAGACCAACATGAAACAGGACATTAGACAACAGTAGTCGTTCTCTGACCCAGACCAACATGAAGGACATTAGACAACAGTAGTCGTTCTCTGACCCAGACCAACATGGAGGAGGACATTAGACAACAGTAGTCGTTCTCTGAGCCAGACCAACATGAAGGAGGACATTAGACAACAGTAGTTGTTCTCTGACCCAGACCAACATGGAGGAGGACATTAGACAACAGTAGTGGTTCTCTGAGCCAGACCAACATGGAGGAGGACATTAGACAACAGTAGTCGTTCTCTGAGCCAGACCAACATGGAGGAGGACATTAGACAACAGTAGTTGTTCTCTGAGCCAGACCAACATGAAGGAGGACATTAGACAACAGTAGTTGTTCTCTGGAGCCAGACCAACATGAAACAGGACATTAGGACAACAGTAGTCGTTCTCTGACCCAGACCAACATGAAGGAGGACATTAGACAACAGTAGTTGTTCTCTGAGCCAGACCAACATGGAGGACATTAGACAACAGTAGTTGTTCTCTGAGCCAGACCAACATGAAGGAGGACATTAGACAACAGTAGTGGTTCTCTGAGCCAGACCAACATGGAGGAGGACATTAGACAACAGTAGTCGTTCTGAGACAGACCAACATGAAACAGGACATTAGACAACAGTAGTTGTTCTCTGAGCCAGACCAACATGAAACAGGACATTAGACAACAGTAGTCGTTCTCTGACCCAGACCAACATGAAGGAGGACATTAGACAACAGCAGTTGTTCTCTGAGCCAGACCAACATGGAGGAGGACATTAGACAACAGTAGTCGTTCTCTGACCCAGACCAACATGGAGGACATTAGACAACAGTAGTTGTTCTCTGACCCAGACCAACATGGAGGACATTAGACAACAGTAGTTGTTCTCTGACCCAGACCAACATGGAGGAGGACATTAGACAACAGTAGTTGTTCTCTGAGCCAGACCAACATGAAGGAGGACATTAGACAACAGTAGTCGTTCTCTGACCCAGACCAACATGAAGGACATTAGACAACAGTAGTTGTTCTCTGAGCCAGACCAACATGGAGGAGGACATTAGACAACAGTAGTGGTTCTCTGAGCCAGACCAACATGAAGGAGGACATTAGACAACAGTAGTGGTTCTCTGACCCAGACCAACATGGAGGAGGACATTAGACAACAGCAGTTGTTCTCTGAGCCAGACCAACATGAAACAGGACATTAGACAACAGTAGTCGTTCTCTGACCCAGACCAACATGAAACAGGACATTAGACAACAGTAGTTGTTCTCTGAGCCAGACCAACATGGAGGAGGACATTAGACAACAGTAGTTGTTCTCTGACCCAGACCAAAATGAAGGAGGACATTAGACAACAGTAGTCGTTCTCTGAGCCAGACCAACATGAAGGAGGACATTAGCCAACAGTAGTTGTTCTCTGAACCAGACCAACATGGAGGAGGACATTAGACAACAGTAGTTGTTCTCTGACCCAGACCAACATGAAACAGACATTAGACAACAGTAGTTGTTCTCTGAGCCAGACCAACATGAAGGAGGACATTAGACAACAGTAGTCGTTCTCTGAGCCAGACCAACATGAAACAGGACATTAGACAACAGTAGTCGTTCTCTGAGCCAGACCAACATGGAGGAGGACATTAGACAACAGTAGTCGTTCTCTGAGCCAGACCAACATGAAACAGGACATTAGACAACAGTAGTCGTTCTCTGACCCAGACCAACATGAAAAACAGGACATTAGACAACAGTAGTCGTTCTCTGAGCCAGACCAACATGGAGGAGGACATTAGACAACAGTAGTTGTTCTCTGAGCCAGACCAACATGGAGGAGGACATTAGACAACAGTAGTTGTTCTCTGAGCCAGACCAACATGGAGGACATTAGACAACAGTAGTTGTTCTCTGACCCAGACCAACATGAAACAGGACATTAGACAACAGTAGTCGTTCTCTGACCCAGACCAACATGAAACAGGACATTAGACAACAGTAGTCGTTCTCTGACCCAGACCAACATGGAGGAGGACATTAGACAACAGTAGTCGTTCTCTGACCCAGACCAACATGGAGGAGGACATTAGACAACAGTAGTCGTTCTCTGAGCCAGACCAACATGGAGGACATTAGACAACAGTAGTCGTTCTCTGAGCCAGACCAACATGGAGGAGCACATTAGACAACAGTAGTCGTTCTCTGAGCCAGACCAACATGAAGGAGGACATTAGACAACAGTAGTTGTTCTCTGAGCCAGACCAACATGAAGGAGGACATTAGACAACAGTAGTGGTTCTCTGAGCCAGACCAACATGGAGGAGGACATTAGACAACAGTAGTCGTTCTGAGCCAGACCAACATGAAACAGGACATTAGACAACAGTAGTTGTTCTCTGACCCAGACCAACATGAAACAGGACATTAGACAACAGTAGTCGTTCTCTGCCCAGACCAACATGGAGGAGGACATTAGACAACAGTAGTTGTTCTCTGAGCCAGACCAACATGAAACAGGACATTAGACAACAGTAGTCGTTCTCTGACCCAGACCAACATGAAGGAGGACATTAGACAACAGTAGTTGTTCTCTGAGCCAGACCAACATGGAGGAGGACATTAGACAACAGTAGTTGTTCTCTGAGCCAGACCAACATGAAGGAGGACATTAGACAACAGTAGTGGTTCTCTGAGCCAGACCAACATGGAGGAGGACATTAGACAACAGTAGTCGTTCTGAGCCAGACCAACATGAAACAGGACATTAGACAACAGTAGTGGTTCTCTGAGCCAGACCAACATGGAGGACATTAGACAACAGTAGTCGTTCTCTGACCCAGACCAACATGGAGGACATTAGACAACAGTAGTTGTTCTCTGAGCCAGACCAACATGAAACAGGACATTAGACAACAGTAGTCGTTCTCTGACCCAGACCAACATGAAACAGGACATTAGACAACAGTAGTCGTTCTCTGACCCAGACCAACATGAAGGAGGACATTAGACAACAGTAGTTGTTCTCTGAGCCAGACCAACATGGAGGAGGACATTAGACAACAGTAGTCGTTCTCTGAGCCAGACCAACATGAAGGAGGACATTAGACAACAGTAGTTGTTCTCTGAGCCCAGACCAACATGGAGGAGGACATTAGACAACAGTAGTCGTTCTCTGAGCCAGACCAACATGAAGGAGGACATTAGACAACAGTAGTTGTTCTCTGAGCCAGACCAACATGAAGGAGGACATTAGACAACAGTAGTTGTTCTCTGAGCCAGACCAACATGAAGGAGGACATTAGACAACAGTAGTGGTTCTCTGAGCCAGACCAACATGAAACAGGACATTAGACAACAGTAGTCGTTCTCTGACCCAGACCAACATGGAGGAGGACATTAGACAACAGTAGTTGTTCTCTGAGCCAGACCAACATGAAAAAGGACATTAGACAACAGTAGTCCGTTCTCTGACCCAGACCAACATGAAGGAGGACATTAGACAACAGTAGTTGTTCTCTGAGCCAGACCAACATGGAGGAGGACATTAGACAACAGTAGTCGTTCTGAGCCAGACCAACATGAAACAGGACATTAGACAACAGTAGTTGTTCTCTGAGCCAGACCAACATGAAACAGGACATTAGACAACAGTAGTCGTTCTCTGACCCAGACCAACATGAAGGAGGACATTAGACAAACAGTAGTTGTTCTCTGAGCCAGACCAACATGGAGGAGGACATTAGACAACAGTAGTCGTTCTCTGACCCAGACCAACATGGAGGACATTAGACAACAGTAGTTGTTCTCTGACCCAGACCAACATGGAGGACATTAGACAACAGTAGTTGTTCTCTGACCCAGACCAACATGGAGGAGGACATTAGACAACAGTAGTTGTTCTCTGAGCCAGACCAACATGAAGGAGGACATTAGACAACAGTACTCGTTCTCTGACCCAGACCAACATGAAGGACATTAGAGTTGTTCTCTGAGCCAGACCAACATGGAGGAGGACATTAGACAACAGTAGTCGTTCTGAGCCAGACCAACATGAAACAGGACATTAGACAACAGTAGTTGTTCTCTGAGCCAGACCAACATGAAACAGGACATTAGACAACAGTAGTCGTTCTCTGACCCAGACCAACATGAAGGAGGACATTAGACAACAGTAGTTGTTCTCTGAGCCAGACCAACATGGAGGAGGACATTAGACAACAGTAGTCGTTCTCTGACCCAGACCAACATGGAGGACATTAGACAACAGTAGTTGTTCTCTGACCCAGACCAACATGGAGGACATTAGACAACAGTAGTTGTTCTCTGACCCAGACCAACATGGAGGAGGACATTAGACAACAGTAGTTGTTCTCTGAGCCAGACCAACATGAAGGAGGACATTAGACAACAGTACTCGTTCTCTGACCCAGACCAACATGAAGGACATTAGAGTTGTTCTCTGAGCCAGACCAACATGGAGGAGGACATTAGACAACAGTAGTTGTTCTCTGACCCAGACCAACATGAAGGAGGACATTAGACAACAGTAGTTGTTCTCTGAGCCAGGCCAACATGAAGGAGGACATTAGACAACAGTAGTTGTTCTCTGAGCCAGACCAACATGAAGGAGGACATTAGACAACAGTAGTCGTTCTCTGACCCAGACCAACATGAAGGACATTAGAGTTGTTCTCTGAGCCAGACCAACATGGAGGAGGACATTAGACAACAGTAGTTGTTCTCTGACCCAGACCAACATGAAGGAGGACATTAGACAACAGTAGTCGTTCTCTGAGCCAGACCAACATGAACAGACAAAGCTGTGTGTCTTAAAATATATATCATGTCCTGCCAATTAAAGTATGTTCACTCTCTACACACAAGTTCAACTTTAACCCAGGGTTTTCCAAACTCGGTCCCTGGGGGTTTCGTTTTTTTGCCCCGGAGCACAACACAGCTGACTCAAATGATCAACGCTTGTCCCAACCCATTAAAGTATGTTCACTCTCTACACACAAGTTCTGCCCCTAACCCAGGGTTCCCCAAACAGGCTTATACAAGTTCTCCATGACTCACGGGACTTGGTATGTACAGAAGAGACCACAGTCTGAAAACAACACTGTTCTCTGTCTGCGGGCACATGTTCAGATACTAGCACACGTGTGTTGTAATAAGTGGCATATCGCAAAATACAATCACCTTATTATTTGGCAATCAGATATAAAAAGCTTCTTTCCTAAACAAAATTAAACCAGAGCTTTATCTATGAACACAACGGATTTAAGTGGTTGGGGCTCAATGAAACTGGGATCGAAGTGAGCATGAAAAATGGCACCCCATTATGCCCTATATAGTGGCACTACTATAGAACAGGGCCCTATTCCCTATATAGTGGTACTACTATAGACCAGAGCCCTATTCCCTATATAGTGGTACTACTATAGACCAGAGCCCTATTCCCTATATAGTGGTACTACTATAGACCAGAGCCCTATTCCCTATATAGTGGTACTACTATAGACCAGAGCCCTATTCACTACATAGTGGTACTACTATAGACCAGAGCCCTATTCCCTATATAGTGGTACTACTATAGACCAGAGCCCTATTCACTATATAGTGGTACTACTATAGACCAGAGCCCTATTCCCTATATAGTGGTACTACTATAGACCAGAGCCCTATTCCCTATATAGTGGTACTACTATAGACCAGAGACCTATTCACTATATAGTGGTACTACTATAGACCAGAGCCCTATTCCCTATATAGTGGTACTACTATAGACCAGAGACCTATTCACTATATAGTGGTACTACTATAGACCAGAGCCCTATTCACTATATAGTGGTACTACTATAGACCAGAGCCCTATTCCCTATATATGTGGTACTACTATAGACCAGAGCCCTATTCCCTATATAGTGGTACTACTATAGACCAGAGCCCTATTCCCTATATAGTGGTACTACTATAAAACAGAGCCCTATTCCCTATATAGTGCACTACTATAGGCCAGAGCCCTATTCCCTATATAGTGGTACTACTATAAAACAGAGCCCTATTCCCTATATAGTACTACTATAGACCAGAGCCCTATTCACTATATAGTGGTACTACTATAGACCCGAGCCTATTCCCTATATAGTACACTACTATAGACCAGAGCCCTATTCCCTATATAGTGGTACTACTATAGACCCGGAGCCCTATTCCCTATATAGTACACTACTATAGACCAGAGCCCTATTCCCTATATAGTACACTACTGTAGACCAGAGCCCTATTGCCTATATAGTGGTACTACTATAGACCAGAGCCCTATTCCCTATATAGTACACTACTATAGACCAGAGCCCTATTCCCTATATAGTGGTACTACTATAGACCAGAGCCCTATTCCCTATATAGTGGTACTACTATAGACCAGAGCCCTATTCCCTATATAGTGGTACTACTATAGACCAGAGCCCTATTCACTATATAGTGGTACTACTATAGAACAGAGCCCTATTCCCTATATAGTGGTACTACTATAGACCAGAGCCCTATTCACAATATAGTGGTACTACTATAGACCAGAGCCCTATTCCTATATAGTGGTACTACTATAGACCAGAGCCCTATTCCCTATATAGTGGTACTACTATAGACCAGAGCCCTATTCCTATATAGTGGTACTACTATAGACCAGAGCCCTATTCCCTATATAGTGGTACTACTATAGACCAGAGCCCTATTCCCTATATAGTGCACTACTATAGACCAGAGCCTATTCACTATATAGTGGTCCTACTACTATAAAACAGAGCCTATTCCTATATAGTACACTACTATAGACCAGAGCCCTATTCACTATATAGTGGTACTACTATAGACCAGAGCCCTATTCCCTATATAGTGGTACTACTATAGACCAGAGCCATATTCCCTATATAGTGGTACTACTATAGACCAGAGCCTATTTCCTATATAGTGGAACTACTATAGACCAGAGCCCTATTCCCTATATAGTGCACTACTATAGACCAGAACCCTATTCCCTATATAGTGGTACGGCTATAGACCAGAGCCCTATTCCCTATATAGTGGTACTACTATAGACCAGAACCCTATTCCCTATATAGTGTACTACTATGACCAGAGCCCTATTCTATAGTGCACTACTATAGACCAGAGCCCTATTCCCTATATAGTGGTACTACTATAGACCAGAGCCCTATTCCCTATATAGTGGTACTACTATAGACCAGAGCCCTATTCCCTATATAGTGGTACTACTATAGACCAGAGCCATATTCCCTATATAGTGGTACTACTATAGACCAGAGCCCTATTCCCTATATAGTGGTACTACTATAGACCAGAGCCCTATTCCCTATATAGTGGTACTACTATAGACCAGAGCCCTATTCCCTATATAGTGTACTACTATAGACCAGAGCCCTATTCCCTATATAGTGGTACTACTATAGACCAGAGCCATATTCCCTATATAGTGGTATTACTATAGACCAGAGCCCTATTCCCTATATAGTGGTACTACTTTAGACCAGAGCCCTATTCCCTATATAGTGGCACTACTATAAAACAGAGCCCTATTCCCTATATAGTGGTACTACTATAGACCAGAGCCCTATTCCTATATAGTGGTACTACTATAGACCAGAGCCCTATTCCCTATATAGTGGTACTACTATAAAACAGAGCCCTATTCCCTATATAGTGGTCCTACTATAGACCAGAGCCATATTCCCTATATAGTTGTATTACTATAGACCAGAGCCCTATTCCCTATATAGTGGTATTACTATAGACCAGAGCCCTATTCCCTATATAGTGGTACTACCATAGACCAGAGCCATATTCCCTATATAGTGGTACTACTATAGACCAGAGTCCTATTCCTATATAGTGGTACTACTATAGACCAGAGCCATATTCCTATATAGTGGTACTACTATAGACCAGAGTCCTATTCCCTATATAGTGGTACTACTATAGACCAGAGCCCTATTCCCTATATAGTGATACTACTATAGACCAGAGCCCTATTCCCTATATAGTGGTACTACTATAGACCAGAGCCATATTCCTATATAGTGGCACTACTATAAAACAGAGCCCTATTCCCTATATAGTGGTACTACTATAGACCAGAGCCCTATTCCCTATATAGTGGTACTACTATAGACCAGAGCACTATTCCCTATATAGTGGTACTACTATAGACCAGAGCCCTATTCCCTATATAGTGGTACTACTATAGACCAGAGCCATATTCTATATAGTGGCACTACTATAAAACAGAGCCCTATTCCCTATATAGTGGTACTACTATAGACCAGAGTCCTATTCCCTATATAGTGGTACTACTATAGACCAGAGCCCTATTCCTATATAGTGATACTACTATAGACCAGAGCCCTATTCCCTATATAGTGGTACTACTATAGACCAGAGCCATATTCCCTATATAGTGGCACTACTATAAAACAGAGCCCTATTCCTATATAGTGGTACTACTATAGACCAGAGCCCTATTCCCTATATAGTGGTACTACTATGAACCAGAGCACTATTCCCTATATAGTGGTACTACTATAGACCAGAGCCCTATTCCTATATAGTGGTACTACTATAGACCAGAGCCATATTCCCTATATAGTGGCACTACTATAAAACAGAGCCCTATTCCCTATATAGTGGTACTACTATAGACCAGAGCCCTATTCCTTATATAGTGGTACTACTATAGACCAGAGCCATATTCCCTATATAGTGGCACTACTATAAAACAGAGCCCTATTCCCTATATAGTGGTACTACTATAGACCAGAGCCCTATTCCCTATATAGTGGTACTACTATAGACAGAGCACTATTCCCTATATAGTGGTACTACTATAGACCAGAGCACTATTCCTAGTGGTACTACTATAGACCAGAGACATATTCCCTATATAGTGGCACTACTATAAAACAGAGCCCTATTCCCTATATAGTGGTACTACTATAGACCAGAGCCCTATTCACTATATAGTGGTACTACTATAGACAGAGCACTATTCCCTATATAGTGGTTACTACTATAGACCAGAGCACTATTCCTATAGGTACTACTATAGACCAGAGGCCTATTCCCTATATAGTGTGTATTTTACTGAGACTAGAGCCCTATTCCCATATAGTGGTACTACTATAGACCAGAGCCCTATTCCTATATAGTGGCACTACTATAGACCAGAGCCCTATTCCCTATATATGGCACTATAGACCAGTGCCCTGCCCCCTATATAGTGGTACTACTATAGACCAGAGCCCTATTCCCTATATAGTGGCACTACTATAGACCAGAGCCCTATTCTGTCAGGACCTTGTTTGGGTCCTGGGTCTCCTGAGGAGAAACAGCCAACCAACTGAGCCACGAATAGTCAGCAGAACCCAGAAGAGGCAGACACAAAGCAGTACTTAAGACGGTGTATTTAATAAAGGAAAATCCTTAAATACAAAAAATGGCAAATCCAAAAGGT
>NW_027008764.1:0-74732 GCF_036934945.1 Oncorhynchus masou masou
GCGATCAATGTGGGGGACAGTTCTGATGATATGGAGCGGGAGGATGAGGGCCTAGTATGTGAATGGTCTGTAGTGGAAAGACATAGGAAGAACAGAGATAATGATACTGGAAGCAGGGGTGCATGTAGTATAGTAACTCCAGAGGCCCAAGGTAGGGAGCTAGAGTAATAATGTGTTAGAGTGGAAAGTTGGGATGGTGTTTGAGGAGACCACAGGGCCTCATTTACACCCTGATTAACCAAGGCCATAAAAAGAGAGGTGTAGTTAAACTGGGATGCAGCCGTGTAAATGAGAACTTGTTCTGAACTAGCCTACCTGGTTAAATAAAGGTGAAATAAAACATTGAAAGTTGTAGATTGTTAATATCTTGTGCTGGTCAGGTTCAGCAAGGGAAGATTCTTCAATTGGAAAATCATAATGGGACAAAGCTCAGAAGCCAGGACCCTGGAGCTGATGCGAAATTGAAGGGAGTAATAATCTCTGAGGTCCCAATATCTATGTCCATGGATGATATTGTTAAATAACATGTGAAGGTAGACAGTGGTTGAAGCCTAAAGGTTGATCAGTGGGAAAGAAGTCAAAGAAGTGAAAGCTTATCAGTGCTGTTGAGGTGTTAGAAGGTTTTGTCTGGAAAAGTACAGAATAGGATTCCTTAGCTTCAATGTCAGTGATTTTGACCCAACCTCATCAATCAACCAATCAAATGTATTTATAAAGCCCTTCTTACATCAACCGATGTCACAAATTGCTGTACAGAAACGCAGCCTAAAACCCCAAACAGCAAGCAATGCAGGTGTAGAAGCACAGTGGCGAGGAAAAACTCCCTAGAAAGGCCAGAACCAAGGAAGAAACCTTGAGAGGAACCAGGCTATGAGGGGTGGCCAGTCCAGGGAGATGCTCAGAGATATAGAATCCGTCATGATGTATCATATGCAGAGGCTGTAAGGCAGACTGGTGGAACTACAATGCAGACTGATGGAGCTTCTATTGTTGGTCCCGTAGTAAGAGGACCTACTGTCAGACTGATGGAGCTTCCAGTAAGAGGACCTACTGTCAGACTGATGGAGCTTCCATGGCTGGTCCCGTAGTAAGAGGACCTACTGTCAGACTGATGGAGCTTCCATGGCTGGTCCCGTAGTAAGAGGACCTACTGTCAGACTGATGGAGCTTCCATGGCTGGTCCCGTAGTAAGAGGACCTACTGTCAGACTGATGGAGCTTCCATGGCTGGTCCCGTAGTAAGAGGACCTACTGTCAGAACTGTTCTTTCTACTATTCCTGACATGGTTTCGAGGCCTGTTCAGAAATCTTGTGCCCATAAATGTGCTGTGACAAAGGATGCTTTAATTGTGAATAAAATGTACTTCATTGCATTCATTGGTAAGCTTATCAACATCTTGGATTGTGTAAAGCAGAAATACCAGCTTGAAAGTTATCTTGTAAACTGCAGCAGAGTTGTTGGGGGTAACAGATGTTACTGTCGGTATGGTTTTTGATAAGCTGGATAACCTGGGGGTGGATTGTCTCAGCATGATATAAACCCCAACATTTCAGTTGCTCTACAGTTTTGAAGCTGAATGTAATGATTATCAGTTCTGGAGGACTGCAGTCATGTGTAGTAATTTTCAGACACATTCAGTTGTTTCTATATTTATCTATCATTCTGGGTTTTCACACGGGGCTTCAAGTAAATAAATATTTGTGCCTGAAAAAGTCCTTGAATTTGACTTGCCACTGTACGACCCCTGATAATTGGGCCTGTGTGGCTCAGTCGGTAGAGCATGGCGCTTGCAACGCCAAGCGTCGTGGGTTCGATTCCCGCTGGGGCCACCCATATAATTCTTAATATAAGTGCTTTGGAGCGTCTGCTAAATGGGATATATTATTATTTATTATTATTATTTATAATTCTTAATATGGTGTGAATGGGAAATACATTTGGTTTTTGTGAGTGAAATAATATAGAGGAGACAAGGTTATTCAGGAAAATAGTACATAGTGCTGCCTGAAACATACTGTGATCTTGTACTAAAATGGTTTTTGAGTCATTTATGCATTTATGTGAATTTAGGAAATCTACTATAGATTAAGTGCACTTATGTTGTGCAATTTAAAATGTGTACTTTGTGTCTAACGTGAATGAATGTTTTGTCAAGGATTAGCTACCTGATTGACTGAAATGAGATAATTGAACATGAAAAAGTAGAACATATTTTTACAGAATCAAGTGCTTGAACTGTCAAGAAAATAACTTTTGTGTCCGTTTGTCTTTATTACTACAGACCGACTCAGATTAAGTCTGAGGCCGGTAACATCAACAGTGAGGACAATCCCAGCCTGCCACTCTCCTTCCACACTGAGTAGAAACCTACAGTCACTGGGTCCTGATTGTGACAGTGGAGCCCAGTTTGCACTGCAGGATCCAGAGATGGCATCAGTGAAGCTGGAAGACTGCAGTCAAACACTGGAGCTGAATGTCAACATTAAAGATGAAGAAGAGGAGGAGAGAATATCAGATCTCAACAACGATTGGAGAAGTGTTAACAATAACCAGTACACTACCACATCCTGATGATTTATATCTGATACATATATATTTAATATTTTTAATATAGAAACATCTCAATGATGATCAATGGAAACAGGATGCACCTGAGTTAATTCAAAAGTTTGGGGTCACTTAACACCAGTCTCAACAGGATCAACAGTTTGGGTCATTTTTAAAGAGTCAGAACATCAGTTTTCAGCGGATGCTGGCCTTCTAGGCAGAGTTGTAAAGGCCAGTTTTATTGCTTCTTTACTGAGCACCACAGTTTTCAGCTGTACTAACATAATTGCAAAAGGGTTTTCTAATGATAAACTTAGATTAGCTCACACAACATGCCATTGGATCACAGGAGTGATGGTTGCTGATAATGGGCCTCTGTTCGCCTATGTAGATATTCCATAAGATATCTGCTGTTTCCAGCTACAATAGTCATTTACAACAATAACAATGTCTACACTGTATTTCTGATCAATTTGATGTTATTTTAATGGACCAACAATGTGCTTTTCTTTCAAAACAAGGACATTTCTCAGTGACCCCAGACATTTGAACAGTAGTATATATTTAATATTTTGTATATATCAAGTTGTAGAAACATCTCAAGGATGATCATTGGAAACAGGAAGCATCTGAACTCAATTTTGAGTCTCTTGTTTAAAAAAAAAAGTATTTTTATGCATTTGCAAAAATGTCTAATCCTGTTTTCACTTTGTCATGATGGGGTATTGTGTGTAGATTGCTGAGGATATATTTTTATTTAATTATAGAATTAGGCTGTAACATAACAATGTGGAAAAAGTCAAGTGGTCTGAATACTTTCCGAGGGCACTGTCAGACCCCTTCCCATTTCTCCCATTTTGGTACGTTAGAGCCTTCAAAAATTGATTCCATGTTTTTCCTAGTCAATCTACACACAATAAACCATAATGACATCACAATAACCCATAATGACATCACAATATCCCATAATGACAAAGCCAAAACAGGTTTATAGAAAGTCTTGCAAATGCAATTTAAAAAAAAAAAAATTGCTTATTTATATACGTTTTCAGACCCTTTGCTATGAGATTATCCTTGAGATGTTTTTTTCAACTTGGAGTCCACCTGTGGTAAATTCAATTGATTGGACATGATTTGGACAGGCACACACCTGTCTATGTCATGTCCCACATTTGACACTGCATGTCAGAGTTAAAACCAAGTCATGAGGTGGAAGGATTTGTCCGTCGAGCTCTGTGACAGGATTGTGTCGGCACAGATCTGGAGACCGGTACCAAAACATTTCTGCAGCATTAAAGGTCCCAAGAACACAGTGGCCTCCATTATTCTTCAATGGAAGAAGTTTGTAAGCACCAAGACTCTTCCGAGAGCTGTCCACCCGGCCAAACTGAGCAGTCGGGGGAGAAGGGCCTTGGTCAGGGAGGTGGCCAAGAACCCTGATGGTCACTCTGACAGAGCTCCAGAGTTCCTCTATGGAGATGAGAGAATCTTCCAGAATGACAACCATCTCTGCAGGACTCCACTAATCAGGCCTTTATGGTAAAGTGCCCAGACGGAAGCCACTCCTCAGTAAAAGGCACATGACAGTCCGCTTGGAGTTTGCCAAAAGGCACCTAAAGGACTCTGACCATGAGCTTGAGAGGATCTGCAGAGAAGAATGGGAGAAACTCCCCAAATACAATTGTGCCAAGCTTGTAGCTTCATACCCAACAAGACTCAAGGCTGTAATCGCTGCCAAAGGTGCTTCAACTAACTATTGTGTAAAGGGTCTGAATACTTACATAAATGTAATTTTTTAATGTTATTTCTAAAAACCTGTTTTTGCCCTTGTCATTATGGGTATTGTGTGTCGACTGATGAGAATTAGAATAAGACTGTAATGTAACAAAAACAAAAAGCCAAGGGGTCTGAATACTTTTTGAATGCATTGTAGATGTTATTTCATGCTGCTAAGACTTGTATGGATGACTCCAGTATTGCCAGCATTTGTTTTATTCACTGGTCTATCTGGAGTGATCAGAGTGTAGACTAAAGAAGTGGAGTAGACAAACTGCCAGTGTTTTGAAGTTCTATGAAATTAGTCTGTGTAGTTACTCACCCTTTGTCACGAGAATTTCTACCCCAATGTTCTAACTGAACTATTTTATAACTCCATCTGTATCCTAGAGGTTGTAAGGCTCTAAGTTTTAATAAACAGAGCCCCAGCATACAAAAGATCAGTTCTTTATTCAGAGAGCTCTGCCCTCTCAAGTTCAGAGCCCATCTTTTATACACACATCAGTCGAGAACCCCACCCCGCTTTAGGATGGCTGTATTGTTCCACTGTACACTTACATTGTTTATCATATTCTGCAACATGTTTCATGATAGACAAGCCTAACAGTTTCTCCTCTCCGGGTGGGGACAGAATGTCCTGTAAGGAACACAATGTTCTAATTCTATCCTGTCAACACTGCACATATGATCAACTTATAGTCTTATGTGTCTAATGGATTTCACACACACTGATAGAGTTTCAGGGTGAAATATCTTAGTCATTACTTTAAACCCAAATTCTACTATCACCCTTGTGATGTTGAGTGGAGGATGGTATAACTCATCATTTTCACCACTTTTGCCTCTTATTAGTTTTTGACTCCTACCCAGTTTTAGAATAGTTTGATTCCCCTTCCCATACAGCCTACTGAACTGAATACATACACTACCGTTGAAAAGTTTAGGGTCACTTAGAAATGTCCTTGTTTTTGAAAGAAAAGTATGTTTTTTTTGTCCATTAAAATCACATCAAATTGACCATTAATACAGTGTAGATGTTGTTAGTGTTGTAAATGACTATTGTAGCTGGAAACGGATGATTTCTTTAAATGGAATATCTACATAGGTGTACAGAGGCCCATTATCAGCAACCATCACTCCTGTGATCCAATGGCATGTTGTGTTAGCTAATCCAAGTTTATCATTTTAAAGGGCTAATTGATCATTACAAAACCCTTTTGCAATTATGTTAGCACAGCTGAAAACTGTGGTGCTGATAAAAGAAGCAATAATACAGTCCTTTTTCAGACTAGTTGAGTATCTGGGTCATTTGTCGGTTCGATTCCAGGCTCAAAATGGCCAGAAACAAAGACCTTTCTTCTGAAAGTCGTCAGTCTATTCTTGTTCTGAGAAATGAAGGCTTTTCCATGTGAGATATTTCCAAGAAACTGAAGATCTCGTGCAGTTCTGTGTACTACTCCCTTCACAGAACAGTGCAAACTGGCTCTAACCAGAATAGAAAGATGAGTGGGAGGCCCCTGTGCACAACTGGGCAAGAGGACAAGTATTTTAGAGTGTCTAGTTTGAGAAACAGACGTCTCACAAGTCCTCAACTGGCAGCTTCATTAAATAGTACCCGCAAAACACCAATCTCAATGTCAACAGTGAAGAGGCGACTCCGGGATGCTGGCCTTCTAGACACTATTCTGGTTAGAGACTGTTTGCATTGTTCTGTGAAGAGAGTAGTACACAGCGTTGTACGAGATCTTCAGCCATTTCCAGCTACAATAGTCATTTACAACATTAACAATGTCTACACTGTATTTCTGATCACTTAGACATTATTTGATTGGACAAAAATGTGCTATTCTTTCAAAAACATGGACATTTGTAACTTTAGAATTTATTCATTTATTTCATCACTAATGTTAGTGTATTTAAAAAAATATTTTTTTTAACCTTAATTTAACTTTCTTAGCATACTGGTTATTGTCCAGAATTTCCGATGACTGACGTGCCCAAAGTAAACTGCCCAGAAGCTAGGATATGCATATACTTGATAGCATTGGATAGAAAACACTCTGAACTTTCTAAAACTGTAAAAATAATCTCTGTGGGTATAACAGAACTGATATGACAGCCGAAAACCTTGAGTAAATCCATCCGGAATTTTTATTTCTTGAGGTCAAAGATTTTTTCAATGCTCTCCTATGGGATATTCAAATTGATAGGACCAGATTGCAGTTCCTTTGGCTTCCACTAGGTGTCAACAGTCTTTAGAAAGGGTTTCATGCTTGTTTTTGAAAAATTAGTATTTGTAGTTTTTCCAAGATGTCCCCCATTAGAAAAGTAGTCATGTTGCACGTATCAACGAGAGTGCGCTATTCGTTATTTATCTTTGCTATTGAACACACTATTCTCCGTCTTAAATATTATTGTTTATTTACATATTAGAATACCTGAGGATTAATTGGAAACTTCGTTTGACTTTTTTGGACGATCTTTACTGGTAACCTTAAGGATTCGTTTGTGTGCATGTTGAACGAGTGACCTACTGAATCAAGCGCGCCATCTAAACTGATACTTTTGGGATATAATGAAGGATATTATCGAACAAAACAACCATTCATTGTGTAGCTGGGACCCTTGGGATTGCAATCAGAGGAAGATCTTCAAAGGTAAGTGATTTATTTAATTGCGGTCTGTGATTTTGTGACGCCTGTGCTGGTTGAAAAAGTATTTTGACGTGGGGAGCTGTCCTCAGATAATCGCATGGTATGCTTTCTCCGTAAAGCCGTTTTCAAATCTGACAACGCAGTTGGATAAACAAGAACCTTTTAAATTATGTAAGACACTTGTATTTTCATGAATGTTTAATATTCCGATTTTTGTATTTTGAATTTTGCGCTCTGCGATTTCACCGGATGTTGTCGTCAATGTTCTGCTAGCGTTTGGACATAGGCAAGTCAGTTAAGAATAAATTCTTATTTTCAATGATGGCCTAGGAACATTGGGTTAACTGCCTTGTTCGGGCAGAACGACAGATTTTTACCTTGTCAGCTCGGGGATTCGATCTTGCAACCTTTCGGTTGACCTACCCACTAGGCTACCTGTCACCCGGTATGGCCAGAAGAGGACTGGTCACCACTCTGAGCCTGGTTCCTCTCTCGGTTTCTTCCTAGGTTCCTGCTTTCTAGTGAGTTTTTTTGTGGCCACTGTGCTTCTACATCTGCATTGCATGCTCTTTGGGGATTTTAGGCTGTGTTTCTGTTAACCTCTCTGGGACCGTTTGGGACGCGAGCGTCCCACCTTTCAACTGCCAGTGAAACTGCAGTGCGCCAAATTCAAAACAACAGAAATCCCATAATTAATATTCCTCAAACATACAAGTATTTTACACCATTTTAAAGATACAATTGTCGGTCATCCAACCACAGTGTCCGATTTAAAAATAACTTGACCAAAAAAGCATAATCTGAGTACGGCGCTCAGACAACAAAATCAAGCCAAACAAATGTCCGCCATGTTGAAGTCGAGAGATGTCAGAATAATAAATATTCACTTACCTTTGATGATCTTCATCAGAATGCACTCCCAGGAATCCCAGGTCCACAATAAGTGCTTGTTCTGTTCGATAATGTACATAATTTATTTCAAAATAGCTCCTTTTGTTGGCCCGTTCAGTACACAATCTAAACTCACCAAGCGCGTTCACTAGTTTCAGACG
Source organism: Oncorhynchus masou masou (assembly GCF_036934945.1). Taxonomy (NCBI): domain Eukaryota; kingdom Metazoa; phylum Chordata; class Actinopteri; order Salmoniformes; family Salmonidae; genus Oncorhynchus; species Oncorhynchus masou. The sequence goes on from NW_027008764.1 coordinate 8,030, forward strand.
AAAAGTCAAAAAAAGTTCCGTTACAGTCCATAGCAACATGTCAAACGATGTTTAGAATCAATCTTTAGGGCGTTTTTAACATAAATCTTCATTACTGTTCCAACCGGAAAATTCCTTTGTCTGTACAAATGAAGTGGAACGTAGCTACCTTTCATGTGAGCGCGCCAGTCTGAGGCTGTGGCACTCTGCCAGACCACTCACTCATAGAGCCCTTATAAGCCCCTCCTTTAGAGTAGAATCCTCAAAACAGGTTCTAAATACTGTTGACATCTAGTGGAAGCCTTGGGAAGTGAAAAATAACTAACATCACACGGTATCTTCAATAGGAGCTGAGTTGAATAACGACAAACCTCAGATTTCCCAATTCCTGGTAGGATTTTTTTCTCAGGATTTTACCTGCCATATGAGTTCTGTTATACTCACAGACATCATTCAAACAGTTTTAGAAACGTCAGAGTGTTTTCTATCCAAATGTTCTATTTATATGCATATTCTAGCTTTTTCGGCTGAGTAGCAGGCAGCTTAATTTGGGCACGTTTTTCATACAAGCTACCCAATACTGCCCCCTACCCCAAAGAAGTTAACTTCACTAGGGTAGGGGGCAGCATTTGGAATTTTGGATGAAAAGCGTGCCCAAATTAAACTGCCTGCTACTCGGGCCCATAAGCTAGGATATGCATATAATTAGTCGATTTGGATAGAAAACACTGTTAAAATAATGTCTGAGTATAACATAACTGATATGGCAGGCGAAAACCCGAGGAAAATCCAACCAGGAAGTACTGTACTTTTGAAAGGCTGTTTTTCCATTGAATGCCTATCCACCATACAAAGACCCAGTGGAAATCTGTCTTCCTCAACATGTGACCAGTCTTTAGGCATTGTTTCAGATCTCTATGGCTTCCTCAACACGTGACCAGTCTTTAGGCATTGTTTCAGGCTTTTACTCTGAAAAATGAGGGAGATACACCGCTTTCAATGAGAGGACAGTGGGAATTTCCATCCATGAGCCAGGCACGTGATCGGGAGCGCACATTTCTTGTTTACCTTTTTCCATTGACGAAGCTTTTGTCCGGTTGAAATATTATTGATTATTTATGACAAAAGCAACCTGAAGATTGATTTTAAACATCGTTTGACATATTTCTACTATCTTTTATTGTGTTTTTTGACTTTTCGAGAGTGCTTTTTGTGTCTTTGGATTTCTGAACTAAACGCACCAACAAAACGGAGGTATTTGGACATAAAGATGAACTTTATCAAACAAAACACACATTTATTGTGTAACATGAAGTCCTGTGAGTGCCATCTGATGAAGATCATCAAAGGTTAGTGATTAATTTAATTGCTATTTGTGACTTTTATGAGACCTCTCCTTGGCTGGAAAATGACTATGGTTTTCTGTGACGAGGTGCTGACCGAACAATCGTTTGGTGTGCTTTCGCCGTAAAGCCTATTTGAAATCAAACACTGTGGCTGGATTTACAAGAAGTTTATCTTTAAAATGGTGTAAAATAATTTTAATTATGGGATTTGAACCAGATAGGTTAAGCACTTTGAGACTACTACTGATGTAAAAAGTGCTTCATAAAATACATTTGATTAACATGTATATCACACCAACTGACTGTTTTTTCTGATGTTCACACAGGATACCATGTTGAGACATTCTCCACATCCAGAGAACAACAGCAGGAAGATCAGAGAGCTAAGATGTCTCATCAATGCCCACATTGTGAAGAGATTTTCCCATTTCTATCAAAGCTAAAACTACACCTAAAAATACACACAGGAGAGAAGCCTTACTCCTGCTCTGACTGTGGAAAATGCTTCACAACATCAAATGATCTAAAAGTTCATCAAAGAACACACACAGGAGAGAAGCCTTTCTTCTGCCCTGACTGTGGAACTAGTTTCTCTCAACTTTCCCACTTAAAGACACATGAACGTATACATACAGGAGAGAAGCTTTTCTTCTGCCCTGACTGTGGAAAATGTTTTAAAATGTCAAATCAGCTAAAAGTTCATCAAAGAACACACACGGGTGAGAAGCCATACTCCTGCTCTGACTGTGGAAAATGCTTCAAAACATCAGCGGTGCTAAAAGTTCATCAGAGAACACACACAGGAGAGAAGCCTTTCTTCTGCCCTGAATGTGGAACTCGTTTCTCTCAGCTTTCCCACTTAAAATCCCATGAACGTATACATACAGGAGAGAAGCCTTTCTTCTGCCCTGACTGTGGAACTCGTTTCTCTCAACTTTCCCACTTAAAGACACATGAACGTATACACACAGGGGAGAATCCCTACTCCTGCTCTGACTGTGGAAAATGTTTTAAAATGTCAAATCAGCTAAAGGTTCATCAAAGAACACACACGGGTGAGAAGCCATACTCCTGCTCTGACTGTGGAAAATGCTTCACAACATCAAATGATCTAAAAGTTCATCAGAGAACACACACAGGAGAGAAGCCTTTTTTCTGCTCTGACTGTGGAAGAGTTTCTCTCAACTTTCCCACTTAAAGACACATGAACGTATACACACAGGGGAGAAGCCCTACTCCTGCTCTGACTGTGGAAAATGTTTTTAAAACGTCAAATCAGCTAAAGGTTCATCAAAGAACACACACGGGTGAGAAGCCATACTCCTGCTCTGACTGTGGAAAATTTCACAACATCAAATGATCTAAAAGTTCATCAGAGAACACACACAGGAGAGAAGCCTTTTTTCTGCCCTGACTGTGGAACTAGTTTCTCTCAACTTTCCCACTTAAAATTACATGAACGTATACATACAGGGGAGAAGCCATACTCCTGCTCTGACTGTGTAAAATATTTCAAAACATCAACTGAGCTAAAAATTCATCATAGAAATCACACAGGAGAGAAGCCATACTCCTGCTCTGACTGTGGAAAATGTTTTAAAACATCAACTGAGCTAAATGTTCATCATAGAACACACACAGGAAAGAAGCCATACTCCTGCTCTGACTGTGGAAAATGTTTTAAAACATCAACTGAGCTAAATGTTCATCATAGAAATCACACAGGAGAGAAGCCATACTCCTGCTCTGACTGTGTAAAATATTTCAAAACATCAACTGAGCTAAAAATTCATCATAGAAATCACACAGGAGAGAAGCCATACTCCTGCTCTGACTGTGGAAAATGTTTTAAAACATCAACTGAGCTAAATGTTCATCATAGAAATCACACAGGAGAGAAGCCATACTCCTGCTCTGACTGTGTAAAATATTTCAAAACATCAACTGATCTAAAAATTCACCATAGAAATCACACAGGAGAGAAGCCATACTCCTGCTCTGACTGTGGAAAATGTTTTAAAACATTAAATGAGCTAAAAGTTCACCAGAGAACACACACAGGAGAGAAGCCTTATGTCTGCTCTGACTGTGGGACTAGTTTCTGTCAACTTTCCCATTTAAAATCACATGAACTTATACATACAGGGGAGAAGCCATACTCCTGCTCTGACTGTGTAAAATATTTCAAAACATCAACTGAGCTAAAAATTCATCATAGAAATCACACAGGAGAGAAGCCATACTCCTGCTCTGACTGTGGAAAATGTTTTAAAACATCAACTCATCTAAAAGTTCATCAGAGAACACACACCGGAGAAAAGCCTTACTCCTGTTCTGACTGTGGTTTAAGTTTCTCTCGATTGTATACCTTAAAAAAACATCAAAATATACATGAAGGAGAGAAACCATACTCCTGCTCTGCCTGTGTAAAATGCTTCAAAACAGCAACTGAGCTAAAAGTTCATCAGAGAACACACTCATGAGAGAAGCCTGCTTACGTCTGCCCTGACTTTTGGGTGAGTTTCTGTCAAAGGCTAGACCAAAGTTAAATGTATAGCCAAAGGCTGCTTGTTTGAATCTCATCAAGGAGGACTTGAGCATTTCAGCTAATTAGCAACTTTGCAACTACTTACAACTTTTTAACTATGTTTGCATGTTAGCTTAGCATTCAACTACTTAGCATTTTAGCTAACCTTTCCCCTAAACCCATTTAACTCTACCTTAAACCCCTCACCCCTAACTTAGCTAACGTTAGCAACAACAAATTGGAATTCGTAACATACCATACATATTACAAGTGCGTAACATGTTGTATAAATAGCAATGCGTAAAATAACATACGAATTGTAATTCTTAACATACGATACATCCTACAAGTCGTATTATACTGAACAACAATCTAAACGTAACAAGTTCAAAGATTTATGGTTCGTATAAGGAAATCAATTTTAAATAAATGAGCCCCTAATCTATGGATTTCACATGACTGGGCAGGGGCTCAGGAATGTGTGGGACTTGGGAGGGCATAGGCACACTTGGGAGCCAGTCAGAATTAGTTTTTCCCCACAAAGGTCTTGATTACAGACAGAAATACTACTCAGCCCCCCTCAGACAATCCTGCAGGTGAAGAGGTCCTGGGCTGCCGTGGTTACATGTGATCTGCAGTTGTGAGGCCTGTTGGATGTACTGCCAAATTCTCTAAAAGGACGTTAGAGGTGACTTATGGTAGAGATATACATATTGAATTCTCTCCTGCAGTCATCATGACAATTGCATATTCCCTGAACTTGAGATATATGTGACATTATGTTGTGTGGCCTTTTATTGTCCCCCAGCACAAGGTGCACTTGTGTAATGATAATGCTGTTTTATCAGCATCTTGATATGCCACACCTGTCAGGTGGATGGATTATCTTGACAAAGGCTGAAATGCTCACTTACAGGGATAGTAACAATGTTGTGCACAACATTTGAGAGAAATGAGCTTTTTCTACACATGGAACATTGCTGGAATGTTTTATTTCAGCTCATGAAACCAACACTTTACATGTTTACTTTATATTTCAGTTCAGGTTACATTGGTCGGCCAATGTAATATAACCTAACATACTAAATGGAGTGGCACGGATGTTTTTGTTACACAAAATACGTTTTGCTCTGAGACCAGGTTGTCCCTCTGCAGTATTTTGTAGACACTAATTTAAAAAAAAATAAAGGTTCTACACATTAACTAGGCAAGTCAGTTAAGAATAAATTAAGAATAAATTCTTATTTACAATGATGGCTTAGGTACAGTGGGTTAACTGCCTTGTTCACTGGCAGAACAACAGATTTTTACCATGTCAGCTCGGGGATTCAATCTAGCAACCTTTTGGTTACTGGCCCAATGCTCTAACCACTAGGATACCTTCCGCCCCTAACATGAATCAGATAGAGATGGTATGATGATCACTTTTCACCACTAGTTTGGGGGGATTATTTTACAACTTTATTTAATGATACACAGTTTATGAAATTAATCCATGTGTTTATAAATTGTCTGTAAAACTAGATATTATAAAACTAGATATTAGATATAGTTATTGTAGTTACTGATCATGAATGTGTTTGGAAAACTGCATTGAAAACTTTATTGATCTGCCAATAAAAAATAAAGTTACATGAATATGTACTGGTCAACCTCTTCTTCTCTTTAGTATTCAGTTCTTCATATTATATCTGACAGTATGAATGGTTCTTATGGTTGTATTCAGTTCTTTATATTAGATCTGACAGTATGAATGGTTCTTATGGTTGTTTTCAGTTCTTCATAGTAGATCTGACAGTATGAATGGTTCTTATGGTTGTATTCAGTTCTTCATATTAGATCTGACAGTATGAATGGTTCTTATGGGCTGAGTGCCTGGAGTGTTTTTGTATGACGACAGTCAGGAGTTCTCTGACCCTGTGATGTCACCAGCACATTAAGTACATCCATCTTAAGATAGCCAGGTGAAACAACCACATATCACAGTAAACACATTTCTCCTCAATTGGTCAGTGTCACATTATTATTATTATTGTTTGCATTATTATTATTTGTATTTTGGGGGGGGGGGGGTACTCTTTAAAGACGTAGCTGTTTCAGACCATTTGGGGCTGTTGGGCAGGGACTCTGCTGTCCAAGCATCAGAGGGAAGCCGGTGCCACTATTGGGGTACCAGGACAGAGAAGTGCTTTGACTGGGCTGAGATGGAGCTTGACCTGTAGCAGTGGGACGGCCATGAGACCAGAGGTAGCAGAACTGAGCGCTCGGGTTGGGATCCAGGGTTTGAGCATAGCCTAAAGGTAGAGATGGGGCAGTTCTTCTTGCTGCACCGTAACTAAACACCATTGTCCTGTAGTGGATGTGAGCTTCGGCTGGACGCCAGTGGAATGTATGGAGGAGCAGGGTGACATGGGGGATCTTGGGAATGTTAAACACCCAGATGGACTGCAGTGTTCTAGATAAGTTCAGTGGAGACCCATCATTCAGGGCAGGTGAGCCACCTGTTTTGAGCCCCACAGTTATAGTGATAAAACATTGTGAAATAAATTATCTGTTTGCAAACAATGTAAAAAAAAAACATATGTTAATAAAGCCGCATACAAACATGTTTGAGTAAGGCAGCTCCAAAATGCAGGTCTTCAGCCTTCTGTGGAGGTGGGGCAAGCCCGCAGAAAATACGGAGCCTTGCGCCATGATTGGCTCAGTGTTCTGTCATTCATGGGGACAATTCGTCACTGCCAAGTCAAAGGGTTGTACTTGAAAATTCAAGCCCCTTGGGTGCTGCGAGAGAGTTACATTAGAAATGCCCATCCAAGAAGGCTCAAGGTCATTGTCCACAGATAAAATAACATCAAATCATGTGATATCTACAGTCGCTTTGATTTGATATGTATTGCATCATACTTTCGACATCTGAGCTAGCAGTCATCATCATGAATCAAGTCGACAATCTACTGGCAAATCCTTTTTAATCTTTGTCATATGAAGAGAAATTATAGATAAAACGGTGTTATATCGGTGCTCATCGGCCATTGGACATAAACATCAAATTGCAAATTAAACAATGAGTGGTTTGGAAGGAATCAGTGGCTAACTGCAGCATTGCAAAGCAATGATTAGCCTGCTATTCAGGGGAGTTGCTGTGTGGTCCCAAGTCTAAGATTAAGGGGCCTTTTTCCTAGTTTAAAATTGTAAACATTCAACATTGGCCGTGCTGTCAATGAAGCTTGATTTGTGACGCGCACAAAACAACTTACCTCAGTACTGAAAAATCTGACTTGAGTGAGTTCAAGACAACTGGGAACTCAGGAAATAGCAAGCTACGACTGGGAAAATACATTTTGAACTTTCATCCAACTCGGAATTGTAAATTGGGGACTCGGGCCTCTTTCTACAGCTACAACCTGAAGATCACTGACGTCATCATTTTTTTCCTGAGTTCCCAGTTGTCTTGAAGCACCACAAATCCAGAGAATGCCAGACTTTGATGAAGTTTGATGACAAAATAAACCCACGAAGGACTGCCGCGCCACCTTCCTGTTCAAGCGAGCACAGCACAACAAAGTGAGTCCAAAAATGTCATGTATGCTTCTGCATAAATGATGTAACATGCCTGGGAGATGTGTGTATTGTAGCTAAGAAAGTAATACCAAGTGTATGTTGTGCAGTAAGATGTTAGTATGTTAGTACCATGTGCCTCACCCTAATATTTTGGTCTTGTTTCACCTCTTAATTTTGCCTACTGTTCTGACTTGGTGGTTGACATGAAGCCTATAACATGTTTTTGAGAAATGTAATCATTGAATATTGTAAGAGCTTTCATTGTCTGCTTATATGCTCCTTAATTTATTCTACGGTTCTGAGTTGGCGTACAGGGAGAACACTGTAAGAATGGCCCATGTTCTGAATTCTGTCGCTGTGCATTTCAAAAGTGCTGAACAAATAGTTATATTGACAACGTCCGGCCTAGCTCGCTCATTAATGTCTTAATCAAAATTATGGATTGCATCTTATCTGCTTGTCGTCCACTTATGCCATAGTTTGTGCATCTCAATTGCCTGTAGAAACCACATTTGTTTAAGTCAGTCAGCCATGTTACTTTAAAAACAGTACATTTTAAAAGCAGGAAATGAGGATGAATTTCTGTTTCGTTGCCAGACAAGGCTCCGCTGATAGCCAGGTGTAGCAGTGGTAAGTTGTTGGGACTATGCTGTTGGGTCACCTTTATGTTGGCCCTATCAGTTTGTGGGCACCGTTATTGTGCAATTAATGTATTGTTTAGTATTGTGTTGTGTAGTGGCTTTGCTGACATGCATCCCACTTTTTAACTGAATCATTATTTAACAATTCAAGTCATTTAAGATCATATTCTTATTGACAATGACGGCCGACCCTGGCCAAACCCGAACGATGCTGGGCCAATGTGAGCTTCCCTATGGGACTCACAATCATGGCCGGATGTGATTCAGACTGGATTTGAACCAGGGACTGTAGTGATGTCTCTTGCACTGAGATGCAGTTTCTTAGACAGCCACTCGGGTGCCCTTAAAGGTTTGCGCCCAACGTGGGGTAGGAGTTTGACGGCACAAGCGGGGAGCCCAGCCAACAGAGATTTGAGAAATGTATTGGTATTCTTCCCCAGAGCTGTGCCTCGCCACAAACATGTCTCGAAGCTCGACGGACAATTTCTTTGACCTCATTACTTGTTTTTTGCTCTGACTTGCAATGTCAACTGTGGGACCTTAAATAGACAGGTGTGTTCATTTTCCAATCATGTCCAATCATTTAAATTTACCACAAGTGGACTCCAGTCAAGTTGTAGAAACATCTCAAGGATGATCAATGGAAACAGGATGCACTTGAGCTCAATTTTGAGTCTGAGGAAAGGGTCTGAATACTTATGCAAATAAGGTGTTCATTGTTATAAATTTGCTAAATAAATTTGCTGCATTTTATGAATTTGCTAAATTTGCTTTGTCATTATGGGGTATTGTGTGTATATTGATGAGGAGTAAAAAATGCATTTAATCAATTTTCGAATAAGGCTGTTACGCAACAAAATGTGGAAAAAGTCTAGGGATGCCCTGCATATGCTTTAAATTTAACATTTAAGGAACTGAAGTGATAAACACAATGCATAATGGAAAATGCATGTCCAATGGTTCACTGTATTAGTATTATCTCTGTATTATCCACATTAAAACACCTGGGTAGAGCAGAGAGGACAGAGCATGTGGCTTTGTAACACACAGGTGTTTCATCTCCACACTGGGATGATTTTAACAGTGCAACGCCACACTGGCCTCATGCCTCTCAGGTAGGAGGGTACCAGAAGTAAAATAATAATAAACACAAAACTAATGACGGAGCACACAGGGCCACAGCACTTCAGGAGCACACAGTCACCAACAATATGTCACTGTTGTCAATACTTTCAACTGGCTCAGCTCGCTGATACAGTACAGCACCACTTAATTCCATTTATTAAGTAACCATCTGTCTTATGGAACCATAATGTAACATATCACACTATTTTGAGAGTCTCTGATTCATATTTACTATGTTACATCTGGTCTATGAGACGAGGCTGCTCCTTGACCTACATTATAAACAGGCAGATCAAGAGGTGTGTTTTCCCTTCAGCATCTGCATGTGATATAGTCTCACCCACCTCATATCATGAACCTAAATGGTTAACCTTGGCTGTGAGTGAGGGGGGAAAAAATCTGACTATGGCCATTTACTTGAGTAATTCAAAGGATGTTTTGTTTACAGACTTGATGAGAATACGTGACTTCGCTATGGGGCCGTCAATGGGAATTGGGCCGTGCTTCAGCTGAACTGCAGTACCGAAAATGCCCTCTGAGCACAGTGGAAAGCATGCTTATTGACTGGAAGCCTGGCCCCTTGATCCGAAAAAGGTGTAATTGCAGACCGCAATTCGGGGCGTTCTCTGATATTGGGTGTTTAATGATATCAAGTTTACACCAATTGATCCTCCCCATTGGCCCGTGGCCGTTTCTTTTGCTTTGGGACAACAGTTGTTGACATCTGTTACATTGTAGCTAACCCTAACCCTTTTTCCAACCTTAACCTCAGTCTCCTAACCTACCACGGTAATTCACCTAACCTGCCAAGTTAATTATCCTAACCTGCATGGTAAACAAATACCTCACCCTTTTCCTAACCCTAACCTCAGTCTCCTAACCTACCATGGTAATTCACCTAACCTGCCACTTTAATTATCCTAACCTGTAAGGGGCACACTCCAGCACTCAGACATAGCCTGCGTTCCTAAATTTGCTCTGGCTGTATACTCCGATTTCCGACCACTCTCGTCTGAGTGCCAGAGGGCAGAATAATTGATGAAAAACAAACGCTCAACACCCCTTGAATACGGACGGTGTCAGTAAGCGTCGGCAAAAAAAACGTTTTTAAATTGTTGCCTGAAGCACAGTTAAAGTCACCAATGCTCTGGATAACATGAACACAGCCAAACCAATTCTGCTAAGGCGAGTAAAATGGTCAGAGTACTCTCATTTGTACTGAAAGTAGCTAGCAAGCTAGAATTTACGAAAGCCCAAGCGCACTCTGGCACACCAGATTGAATTTAAGATCACATCCATAATTAACAAATACAGTACTGTGTTTGGTGAGTCCGCCAAATCAGATGCAGTAGGGATGCTCGATTTTAAATCTTTTCCTGTCCTGCTAATCATTCAAAATGTAACGAGAACTTTTGGGTCTTGAAAGTACATCATTTTCTTTAGGAATGTAGTGGAGTAAAAGTAGAAGTTGTCAAAAAATATCAAAAGTGTAAGTACAGATACCCCCAAAACTACTGATCAAATCAAATCAAATTTATTTATATAGCCCTTCGTACATCAGCTGATATCTCAAAGTGCTGTACAGAAACCCAGCCTAAAACCCAGCAGCAAGCAATGCAGATGTAGAAGCATGGTGGTTAGGAAAAACTCCCTAGAAAGGCCAAAACCTTTGAAGAAACCTAGTGAGGAACCAGGCTATGTGGGGTGGCCAGTCCTCTTCTGGCTGTGCCGGGAAGAGATTATAACAGAACATGGCCAAGATGTTCAAATGTTCATAAATGACCAGCATGGTCGAATAATAATAAGGCAGAACAGTTGAAACTGGAGCAGCAGCGCTTGATGTGGCACTTAAATATTTGTACTTAAGTACTTTACACCACTGATTGCAGGGAATACTGACTGAAGATGTTCCTCCCTACGAGGCCCATGAGACTGTGTAGGGATGTGATTTGAATAGGACTGTGACTGAAGATGTTCCTCCCTACGAGGCCCATGAGACTGTGTAGGGATGTGATTTGAATAGGACTGTGACTGAACGAGTTGATGTTATTTATCTATTTAGGTATTTTGTTTTGATGTCGTTGTTCCCCCTCCCCTTTTCCGCATAGGAAATGTATTTTCTTCTACAGTTTACTAACCTTACAGTAGGTGGAGGCAGACACCTTTTATTTGTGCAAATGTCAGTACACCAGAGAACAAGATGACGCTGATAGACACGTCGTATTGGGGAACAGGAAGTTCCGGGTCGAAACGACAGAACTGTGTTGTTTTGTCGACAGTGGTTGTGTCTGTTTCAAATTTATCACTGTAGGTATGTAATAGCATGTTTAAACTTGCTAATGTCGAGATAATATATAATACGATAGGTAACAAATCAGTCAAGGTATTACCACGTTTGGTAATGGTTTTAATTGTATGTGTTATTTTGGGGTCAAACCGAGTGAGTGTTTAACGTGTTTAAAACATATTTTACAAGTCACATAACGAGACTTTGGGTTTATCGGAGTGTATGTACATAATTTCGTCAAAGTAATTTCATAAAGATTCCACTTATTTGAGGTCGTTTTTACTTGTTTTTTTCCCCTGGTTTTGTGTAAAATTTTGTTAATGAGCTGGAATACAGCCTCGTCCGAACCATCCTGTTCTCGCGAGTTTACATGCACTGTTTCGTTAATGAAAGCTCGCGAGAAAAGGATGGTTCGGACGAAGCAAGTCAAATGGCGGGAACGGTTTGGGTCGTTTGTCCAGGATTTTATTCGTGGTGAAATGGCGACATGAGGCTGTGTGATGGAGTGTCAAAATGGAGGGAAGCTAACGGAAGTTAACCTTCACCATTTGGAGAGAGAGAGGCCAACTGCATGGAATGGCGTCGATTAATGCGATGAAGCACCTGTCAAACGCATTCCATGGATGACCAAGTGTCTGCGTGGTTTTAGCTCCACCATTGTACTTGATTAATGAATTAAGGTCACTAATTAGAAAGGAACTCTTCTCATCTGATTATCTAGCTTTTAATTGAAATGGGGGAAAAAATAAAACCCTTGGAGACTCGGCCCTCAATGGAATGAGTTTGACACCCCTGAAAAAATGGAAATTGATAGTTTGAGAAGAAACAGCGGTGCTGGAATGCGATCAATGTGGGGGACAGTTCTGATGAGATGGAGCAGGAGGATGAGGGCCTAGTATGTGAATGTTCTGTAGTGGGAAGACATAGGAAGAACAGCGATAATGATACTGGAAGCAGGGGCGCATGTAGTATAGTAACTAGAGGCCCAAGGTAGGGAGCTTGAGTAATAATGTGTTAGAGTGGAAAGTTGGGATGGTGTTTGAGAAGACCACAGGGCCTCATTCACACCCTGATTAACCAAGGCCATAAAAAGAGGAAGTTAAACTGGGATGCAGCTGTGTAAATGAGAACGTGTTCTGATAAGGCCTACCTGGTTAAATAAAGGTGAAATAAACAATTAAAAATGGTAGATTGTTAATATCTTGTGCAAGTCAGGTTCAGCAAGGGAAGATTCATGAAATTGGAAAATCATAATGGGACGAAGCTCAGAAGCCTTGACCCTGGAGCTGATGCTACATTGAAGGGAGTAATAATCTCTGAGGTCCCAATATCTATGTCCATGGATGATATTGTTAAAGAACATGTGAAGCCTAAAGGTTGATCAGAAGGAAAGAAGTTAAAGAAGTGAAAGCTTATCGTTGCTGTTGAGGTGTTAGAAGGTTTTGTCTGGAAAAGTACATAATAGGATTCCTTAGCTTCAATGTCAGTGATTTTGACCCAACCTCATCAATCAACCAATCAAATGTATCTATAAAGCCCTTCTTACATCAGCTGATGTCACAAAGTGCTGTACAGAAACGCAGCCTAAAACCCCAAACAGCAAGCAATGCAGGTGTAGAAGCACAGTGGCTAGGAAAAACTCCCAAGAAAGGCCAGAACCTAGGAAGAAACCTAGAGAGGAACCAGGCTATGAGGGGTGGAGATTATAACATAACGATGCCAAGATGTTCAAATGTTCATAGATGACCAGCAGGGTCAAATAATAATAATCACAGTGGTTGTCGAGGGTGCGACAGGTCACCTCAGGAGTAAATGTCAGTTGGCTTTTCATAGCCGTTCATTGAGAGTTTCTCTACCGTTCCTGCTGTCTCCAGAGAGTTGAAATCAGCAGGTCTGGGACAGGTAGCATGTCCGGTGAACAGGTCAGGGTTCCATAGCAGAACAGTTGAAACTGGATCAGCAATGGTGATTCATCAGTGTTTTTAAATGCCAAAGAATGGGACATGTAACTGTTGAGTGAAAAGATGTGCCAAGTGTGGTGGGGAACATGATTACAGTGAATGTTGGAGCAATGTGACTGTTAAGTGTTGCAATTGTGGGGAGGACACAGAGCAGCATTTGGTGGATGCCAGGTGCAGAGAGATGCTCAGCGATATAGAATCTGTCTTGATGTATCATATGCAGAGGCTGTAAGACAGACTGGTGGAACTACAGTGCAGACTGATGGAGCTTCCATGGTTGGTCCCGTAGTAAGAGGACCTACTGTCAGACTGATGGAGCTTCCATGGCTGGTCCCGTAGTAAGAGGACCTACTGTCAGAACTGGTCTTTCTACTAGTCCTGACATGGTTTCGAGGCCTGTTCAGAAATCTTGTGCCCATAAATATGCTGTGACAAAGGATTCTTTAATAGTGAATACAATTTACTTCATAGCATTCATAGCTAAGCTTATCAACAACTTGGATTGTTTAAAGCAGAAATACCAGGTTTAAAGTTATCTTGTAAACTGCAGCAGAGTTGTTGGGGGTAACAGATGTTACTGTCGGTATGGTTTTTGATAAACTGGATAATCTGGGGGTGGATTGTCTCAGCATGATATAAACCCCAATGTTTGCAAACACAGAAAGGGATCTATTGATATAGTTTATTGGGGGGTGTGGGAGGGTTTTTGGGGAAGGGGAGGGTGTGGTAGAAGTTAATAGGGATTTCTTGTTTTATTTTCTTAGTACAGAATTAGACAGACATGGACCTTAAACGTTTGTTTGTGGACCTCCATGATACCATAGGAGGTCTGCATCAACGGACTTCAGTGCAGGTAGTGCCTCATCAGAGAGAGAACATTTCAGTTGCTCTACAGTTTTGAAGCTGAATGTAATGATTATCAGTTCTGGAGGACTGCAGTAATGTGTACTAATATTCAGACACATTCAGTTGTTTCTATATTTATCTATAATTCTGGGTTTTCACACGGGGCTTCAAGTAAATAAATATTAGTGCCTGAAAAAGTCCTTGAATTTGACTTGCCACTGTACGACCCCTGATAATTCTTAATATGGTGTGAACGGGAAATACATTTGGTTTTTGTGAGTGAAATAATATAGAGAAGAAAAGGTTATTCAGGAAAATAGTACATAGTGCTGCCTGAAACATACTGTGATCTTGTACTAAATGGTTTTTGAGTCATTTATGCATTTATGTGAATTTAGGAAATCTACTATAGATTAAGTGCACTTATGTTGTGCTATTTAAAATGTGTACTTTGTGTCTAACGTGAATGAATGTTTTGTCAGGGATTAGCTACCTGATCTACTGAAATTAGATAATTGATCAAGAAAAAATAGATAATATTTTTTACATAGTAAAGTGCCAGAACTGTCAAGAAAATAACTCTTGTGTCCGTTTGTCTTTATTACTACAGGCCGACTCAGATTAAGTCTGAGGCCGGTAACATCAACAGTGAGGACAAACCCAGCCTGCCACTCTCCTTCCACACTGAGTCCAAACCTACAGTCACTGGGTCCTGATTGTGACAGTGGAGCCCAGTTTGCACTGCAGGATCCAGAGATGGCATCAGTGAAGCTGGAAGACTGCAGTCAAACACTGGAGCTGAATGTCAACATTAAAGATGAAGAAGAAGAGGAGGAGAAGATTAGGACAACTGTTAGTCATGGTAAGAGCTGGTTCTACCTATAAGTTATCTTCATATATAAGTTATGACCAGTCTATTGCTAGGTTGAATTCTGTAATTCTGACATCACACATCCCTGAACAACTCAAGACTTCACAGTGAAGCAAAACATTTAACTTGTCACACCTGCCTTTGCCCACACATTGTCTCAAGAATGCTGAAAATGTTTAATACCCTCAATCACCAAGTTAGGCATACAGGAAACACTGTGCTCCTGGCAACCTTGGTTAGCGTGCACTGTGCCCGGCCCGCCACGGGAGTCGCTGGTGTGTGATGAGGATATCCCTACAGGCCAAACCCTCCCTAACCCGGACGACGCGAGGCCAATTGTGCAGCGTACCTCCGGGGCGCGAACCCAGAGTCTCTGGTGGCACATCTGACGCTGCAGTGCAGCGCCCTTAACCACTGCGCCACCCGGGAGGCCCTCAAAAGGGTTTTCTAATGATGAATTAGCCTTTTAAAATGATCAACTTGGATTAGCTAACACAACATGCCATTGGATCACAAGAGTGATGGTTGCTGATAATGGGCCTCTGTTCGCCTATGTAGATATTCCATAAAATATCTGCCGTTTCCAGCTACAATAGTCATTTACAACAATAACAATGTCGACACTGTATTTCTGATCAATTTGATGTTATATTAATGGACAATCAATGTGCTTTTCTTTCAAAACAAGGACATTTCTAAGTGACCCCAAACGTTTGAACAATAGTGGATATTTTGTATATATCAAGTTGTAGAAACATCTCAAGGATGATCATTGGAAACAGAAAGAGAAGAGAAGTGAAAGAGAAGAATACCCAACAAGACTCAAGGCTGTAATCGCTGCCAAAGGTGCTTCAACTAACTATTGTGTTAAGGGTCTGAATACTTACATAAATGTAATATTTCAGTTATTTCTAAAAACCTGTTTTTGCCCTTGTCATTATGGGTATTGTGTGTCGACAGATGAGAATTAGATTAAGACTGTAATGTAACAAAAACAAAAAGCCAAGGGGTCTGAATACTTTTTGAATGCATTGTAGATGTTATTTCATGCTGCTAAGACTTGTATGGATGACAACAGTATTGCCAGCATTTTTTTTATTCACTGGGCTATCTGGAGTGATCAGAGAGTAGACTAAAGAAGTGGAGTAGACAAACTGCCAGTGTTTTGAAGTTCTATGAAATGAGTCTGTGTCGTTTCTACCCCAATGTTCTAACTGAACTATTTTATAACTCCATCTGTATCCTTGAGGTTGTAAGGCTCTAAGTTTTAATAAACAGAGCCCCAGCATACAAATGATCAGTTCTTTATTCAGAGAGCTCTGCCCTCTCAAGTTCAGAGCCCATCTTTTATACACACATCAGTCGAGAACCCCACCCCGCCTTTGGATGGCTGTATTGTTCCACTGTACATTTACATTGTTTATCATATTCTGCAACATGTTTCATGATAGACAAGCCTAACAGTTTCTCCTCTCCGGGTGGGGACAGAATGTCCTGTAAGGAACACAATGTTCTAATTATATCCTGTCAACGCTGCACATATTATCAACTTATAGTCTTATGTGTCTAATGGATTTCACACACAGTGATACAGTTTCAAGGTGAAATATCTTAGTCATTACTTTAAACACAAATTCTACTATCACCCTTGTGATGTTGAGTGGAGGATGATATAACTCATCATTTTCACCACTTTTGCCTCTTATTAGTTTTTGACTCCTTCCCAGTTTTAGAATAGTTGATTCCCCTTCCCATACAGCCTACTGAACTGAATACATACACTACCGTTGAAAAGTTTAGGGTCACTTAGAAATGTCCTTGTTTTTGAAAGAAAAGTATGTTTTTTTTGTCCATTAAAATCACATCAAATTGACCATTAATACAGTGTAGACGTTGTTAATGTTGTAAATTACTATTGTAGCTGGAAACGGATGATTTTTAAAAATGGAGATATCTGTATGTCATATCTACATAGGTGTACTGAGGCCCATTATCAGCAACCATCACTCCTGTGATCCAATGGCATGTTGTGTTAGCTAATCCAAGTTTATCATTTTAAAGGGCTAATTGATCATTACAAAACCCTTTTGCAATTATGTTAAGCACAGCTGAAAACTGTGGCGCTAATAAAAGATGCAATAAAACGGTCCTTTTTCAGACTTGTTGAGTATCTGGGTCATTTGTCGGTTCGATTACAGGCTCAAAATGGCCAGAAACAAAGACCTTTCTTCTGAAAGTCGTCAGTCTATTCATGTTCTGAGAAATGAAGGCTTTTCCATGTGAGATATTTCCAAGAAACTGAAGATCTCGTGCAGTTCTGTGTACTACTCCCTTCACAGAACAGTGCAAACTGGCTCTAACCAGAATAGAAAGAGGAGTGGGAGGCACAACCCTTGAGAAACAGACGTCTCACAAGTCCTCAACTGGGCAAGTAGCAAAACACCAATCTCAATGAACAGTGAAGAAACTGACACTATTCAGAGGCTCTATACACATGCGAGATCTTATACTACAATAGATTATACACTGTATTTTGATCACTTTGATTTGAGACAAAAAAACACATAGACATTTGTAACTTTAGAATTTATTCATTTATTTCACCATTAAGAGTTATTTAAAAAAACTGTTTTAACCTTTATTTAATTTCTTAAACTGCCGGAATTTCAGATGACTGGATTGCTTAAAGTACTGCCCAGAAGCTAGGATATGCATATATAGCATTGGATAGAAAACACTCTGAAGTTTATAAAACTGTAAAAATAATGTCTGTGGGTATAACAGAACTGATATGACAGGCGAAAACCTTGAGTAAACCCATCCGGAATTTTTATTTCTGAAGTCACAGATTTTTTCAATGCTTGCCTATGGGATATTCAAATTGATAGGACCCAGATTGTAGTTCCTTTGGCTTCCACTAGATGTCAACAGTCTTTAGAAAGGGTTTCATGCTTGTTTTTTGAAAAATGAGTATTTGTAGTTTTTCCAAGATGTCCCCCATTAGAAAAGTAGTCATGTTGCACGCATCAACGAGAGTGCGCTCTTTGTTATTTATCTTTGCTATTGAACACACTATTCTCCGTCTTAAATATTATTGTTTATTCCCATATTAGAATACCTGAGGATTAATTGGAAACTTTGTTTGACTTTTTTGGACGATCTTTGGTATCTTTTACCGGTAAGCTTTAGGATTCGTTTGTGTGCATGTGGAACGAGTGACCTACTGAATCAAGCGCGCCATCTAAACGGATACTTTTGGGATATAAAGAAGGATATTATCGAACAAAACAACCATTCATTGTGTAGCTGGGACCCTTGGGATTGCAATCAGAGGAAGATCTTCAAAGGTAAGTGATTTATTTAATTGCTGTCTGTGATTTTGTGACGCCTGTGCTGGTTGAAAAAGTATTTTGATGTGGGGAGCTGTCCTCAGATAATCGCGTGGTATGCTTTCTCCGTAAAGTCTTTTTCAAATCTGACAACGCAGTTGGATTAACAAGAAGTTTTTAAATTATGTAAAACACTTCTATTTTCATGAATGTTTAATATTCCGATTTTTGTATTTTAAATTTCATGCTCTGCAATTTCACCGGATGTTGTCGTAGGTGTCCTGCTAGCGTTTGGACATAGGCAAGTCAGTTAAGAACAAATTCTTATTTTCAATGATGGCCTAGGAACATTGGGTTAACTGCCTTGTTCAGGTGCAGAACGACAGATTTTTACCTTGTCAGCTCGAGGGATTCGATCTTGCAACCTTTCCCACCTACCCACTAGGCTACCTGTCACCCGGTATGGCCAAAAGAGGACTGGTCATCACTCTGAGCCTGGTTCCTTCTCGGTTTCTTCCTAGGTTCCTGCTTTCTAGGGAGTTTTTTTTGTGGCCACTGTGCTTCTACATCTGCATTGCTTGCTCTTTGGGATTTTAGGATGGGTTTCTGTTAACCTCTCTGGGACCGTTTGGGACGCCAGAGTCCCAGGTTTCAACTGCCCAAATGTAAACTGCAGGGCGCCAAATTCAAAACAACAGAAATCCCATAATTAATATTCCTCAAACATACAAGTATTTTACACCATTTTAAAGATACAATTGTCGTTAATCCAACCACTATCCGATTTCAAAAACGAAATATCGGTGAAAGCAGAACATATCGTTATGTTAGGTCAGAGCCAAGTCACAGAAAGCATTCAGCCATTTTCCAACCAAAGAGTGGATCTGAGTTTACATAGGAGCGTTACGTTCAGTAGTTCCACAACATCCGGTGATTTTTGCAGAAACCAACATCAATTACAGAAATGCTCATAATAAATGTTGATGAAAATACAAGAATTATGCACGGAATTATAGATACACTTCTCCTTAATGCAACCGCTGTGTCCGATTTAAAAAAAACTTTACCAAAAAGGCATAATCTGAGTACGGCGCTCAGACAACAAAATCAAGCCAAACAAATGTCCGCCATGTTGGAGCCGAGAGATGTCAGAATAACATGATAAATATTCACTTACCTTTGATCTTCATCAGAATGCACTCCCAGGAATCCCAGGTCCACAATAAGCGCTTGTTCTGTTCGATAATGTACATTTATTTCAAAATAGCTCCTTTTTGTTGGCGCGTTCAGTACACAATCTAAACTCGCTAAGCGCGTTCACTAGTTTCAGACGAAAAGTTAAAAAAAGTTCTGTTACAGTCCGTAGCATCATGTCAAACGATGTTTAGAATCAATCTTTAGGGCGTTTTTAAATCTTCATTAATGTTCCAACCGGACAATTCCTTTGTCTGTACAAATGAAGTGGAACGTAGCTACCTTTCACGTGAGCGCGCCAGACTGAGGCTGTGGCACTCTGCCAGACCACTCACTCATAGAGCCCTTATGAGCCCCTCCTTTAGAGTAGAATCCTCAAAACAGGTTTTAAATACTGTTGACATCTAGTGGAAGCCTTGGGAAGTGAAAAGTAACTAACATCACACGGTATCTTCAATAGGAGCTGAGTTGAATAACTACAAACCTCAGATTTCCCACTTCCTGGTAGGATGTTTGTCTCAGGATTTTACCTGCCATATGAGTTCTGTTATACTCACAGACATCATTCAAACATTTTTAGAAACTTCAGAGTGTTTTCTTTCCAAATGTTCTATTTATATGCATATTCTAGCTTTTCGGCTGAGTAGCAGGCAGCTTAATTTGGGCATGTTTTTCATACAAGCTACCCAATACTGCCCCCTACCCCAAAGAAGTTAACTTCACTAGGGTAGGGGGCAGCATTTGGAATTTTGGATGAAAAGCATGCCCAAATTAAACTGCCTGCTACTCGGGCCCATAAGCTAGGATATGCATATAATTAGTCAATTTGGATAGAAAACACTGTTAAAATAATGTCTGAGTATAACAGAACTGATATGGCAGGCGAAAGCCAGAGGAAAATCCAACCAGGAAGTACTATAATTTTGAAAGTCTGTTTTTCCATTGAAAGCCTATCCACCATACAAAGACTTAGGACCCAGTGGAAATCTGTCTTCCTCAACATGTGACCAGTCTTTAGGCATTGTTTCAGATCTCTAAAGTCTTTTTGAAATCTGACACAGCGGTTGCATTAATGAGAAGTTTATCTGTATTTGTATGTTTAACACTTGTATCTATTATCAATGTTTATGATGAGTATTTCTGTTTTTTGATGTGGCTCTCTTTACTTTCATCGGATGTTTGTTTGAGACAATGCATTTCTGAACACAACACACCAATTTCAAATGAGGTTTTTGGACATAAAGGTTTATCGAACAAAACACACATTTATTGTGTAACATGAAGTCCTGTGAGTGCCATCTGATGAAGATCATCAAAGGTTAGTGATTAATTTAATTGCTATTTCTGACTTTTATGAGACCTCTCCTTGGCTGGAAAATGGCTGTATGGTTTTCTGTGACTAGGTGCTGACCTAACATAATCGTTTGGTGTGCTTTCGCCGTAATGCCCATTTGAAATCGAACACTGTGGCTGGATTTACAAGAAGTTTATCTTTAAAATGGTGTAAAATAATTTTAATTATGGGATTTGAGCCAGACAGGTTAAGCACTTTGTGACAACTACTGATGTAAAAAGTGCTTCATAAAATACATTTGATTAACATGTATATCACACCAACTGACTGTTTTTTCTGATGTTCACACAGGATACCATGTTGAGACATTCTCCACATCCAGAGAGCAACAGCAGGAAGATCAGAGAGCAAAGAGGTCTCATCACTGCCCACATTGTGAAGAGATTTTCCCATTTCTATCAAAGCTAAAAATACACCTAAAAATACACACAGGAGAGAAGCCTTACTCCTGCTCTGACTGTGGAAAATGCTTCAAAACATCAACGGTGCTAAAACGTCATCAGAGAACACACACACAGGAGAGAAGCCTTTCTTCTGCTCTGACTGTGGAACTCGTTTCTCTCAACTTTCCCACTTAAAATCACACGAACGTGTACATACAGGAGAGAAGCCTTTCTTCTGCTCTGACTGTGGGGCGAGTTTCTCTCATCTGGGCACCTTAAAAACACACCAACTTATACATACAGGAGCGAAGCCTTATTCCTGCTCTGACTGTGGAAAATGTTTTAAAACATCAAATGAGCTAAAAGTTCATCAGACAACACACACAGGAGAGAAGCCTTTCTTCTGCCCTGACTGTGGAACTAGTTTCTCTCAGCTTTCCCGCTTAAAATCACATGAACGTATACATACAGGGGAGAAGCCATTCTCCTGCTCTGACTGTGGGAAATGCTTTAAAACATTATATGAGCTAAAAGTTCACCAGAGAACACACACAGGAGAGAAGCCTTATTACTGCTCTGACTGTGGAAAATGCTTCACATCATCAACTCATCTAAAAGTTCATCAGAGAACACACACAGGAGAGAAGCCATACTCCTGCTCTGACTGTGGAAAACGTTTTAAAACATCAAATGAGCTAAAGGTTCATCAGAAGACTCACACAGGAGAGAAGCCTTTCTTCTGCTCTGACTGTGGGGCTAGTTTCTCTCACCAGAGCAACTTAAAAACACACCAAGTTATACACACTGGTGAGAAGCCTTACTCCTGCTCTGACTGTGGGAAGAGTTTCTCTCACCAGAGCAACTTAAAAACACACCAACTTATACACACTGGTGAGAAGCCTTACTTCTGCTCTGACTGTGGAAAATGCTTCAAAACATCAACTGAGCTAAAAGTTCATCAGAGAACACACACAGGAGACAAGCCGTATTACTGCTCTGACTGTGGAACTAGTTTCTCTAAATGTTCCATCTTAAGAACACATGAACGTATACACACAGGAGAGAAGCCTTACGTCTGCTCTGACTGTGGGAAATACTTCACAACATCAACTCATCTAAAAGTTCATCAGAGAAGACACACAGGGGAGAAGCCATACTCCTGCTCTGACTGTGGAAAACGTTTTAAAACATCAACTGAGCTAAAAGTTCACCAGAGAACACACACAGGAGAGAAGCCTTACATCTGCTCTGACTGTGGGGCGAGTTTCTCTCAGCTGGGCACCTTAAAAACACACCAACGTATACACACAGGAGAGAAGCCTTATTCCTGCTCTGACTGTGGAAAAAAATTTAAAACATCAAATGAGCTAAAAGTTCACCAGAGAACACACACAGGAAAGAAGCCTTATGTCTGCTAAGCTAAAAGTTAATCGGAGAACACATACAGGAGAAAAGCCTTGCTCCTGTTCTGACTGTGGGGTGAGTTTCTCTTGACTGGATACCTTAAACACACACCAACATATACATAAAGGAGAGAAGCCATACTCCTGCCTTGTTTGTGTAAAATGCTTCAAAACAGCAACCAAACTAATAGTTCATCAGAGAACACGCATGAGAGAAGCCTGCTTACGTCTGCTCTGACTTTTGGGTGAGTTTCTCTCACCATAGCAACTTAACACACAGGAGAGAAGTCTTACTCCTGCTCTGTGGAAGGGTGGGCTTGTAACTCAAACTTCTAGCCAAAGGCTGCTGTGTTTAGAACCTCATCAAGGAGGACTGTAGCATTTTAGCTAATCAGCAACTTTGCAACTACTTACTACTTTTTAGCTATTACTTCGTATGTTAGCATATCATACATATTACAAGTTCGTAACATATTGTATGAATAGCAATGTGTAAAATAACGTAAGAATTGTAATTCGTAACATACAATACATCCTAGAAGTCTTATTATACTGAACAATTTAAACACAACAATTTCAAAGATTTATAGTTTGTATAAGGAAATCAGTCATTTTAAATAAGAGGCCATAATCTATGGATTTCACATGACTGGGCTGGGGAGAGAGAATAAAGTAGACGGCACAGGTCAAAGTAATTGATTTATGACCCTGTGACCCTGTGTGGCCGAAAAATGCTACAGGTGTGACAGAGATGGTCACAGAGCAGAGGACTGCCGTTTCAAAGACGAAATTTGTCACAAATGCAGTAGAAGGGGGCACATTCAAAGAGCATGCAAAGCAAAATTCAGTCACAACAGGAAAACTGAGAAAATTAAAGGGTCTGTGAATGCACTAGCAGAGAACAGTGGCAGTGATTCAGATGAACGATTAATTGGTACAATGGAGTTAAACACAGTGACTTCTCCCAGCAGTAGCATAATATGGGTGACACCAGATTTCGAAGGCAAACCCCTCAAAATGGAGCTGGACACAGGATCTGCAATGTCTATAATTTCCTCTACTGTCTACAATTAGCACTTTAAGGCTATCAAGCTGAAGAACACACGTGTTGCTGAAGACATACTCAGGAGAGAGATTGAGCCCAATGGGGGCGTTGCAGGTCAGAGTGCATTATGGGGGGCAAACACAGCAGTTACAGCTGTATGTGGTGCCTGGAACTGGCCCCCCATTATTTGGCAGGGAATGGCTTTCAAAAATAAAGCTGAACTGCTGTGACTTGAAAATGCTCCACACGTTCCAGTCCAAAGAGAATGGTACAGACCAAACACTGGAACACTTGCGGAAGAAATACAACACAGTTTTCAGTGATCAGATGGGAACAGTAAAAGGCTTCACAGCAAAACTTGTACTAAGAGATGATGCAACCCCCAAATTCTGCAAAGCCAGATCTGTTCCATACTCCCTGAGACCAAAGGTGGAAGCGGAAATTGATCGCTTGCAGGATACAGGGATCCTGACGAAAGTGGACAGAAGCGAATGGGCCACACCCATAGTTCCTATTGTGAAGAAAGACAGGTCTGTTAGAATGTGTGGGGACTTCAAGGTAACTGTGAATTCAATGCTGCATGTGGACCAATACCCCCTACCACGCCTGGATGACATCTTTGCTGCACTAGCTGGTGGGAAACACTTCAGTAAAATCGATCTGAAACAGGCTTACCTGCAGCTACCGGTTGAAGAGAGTTCCAAACAGTACCTGACAATAAACACACACAAAGGTCTATACAGGTATAACCGCCTGGTTTTTGGCATTGCATCAGCCCCAGCTATTTGGCAACAAACTATTGACCAGATTTTGCAAGGAATCCCAGGAATCTAGTGTATCCTGGATGACATGATCATAACAGGACGCACCGACAAAGAGCACCTGGCTAACCTGGAAGAGGTCCTGAAAAGACTGAAAGAGTTTGGTCTACAGGCAAACTTAAAGACGTGTGAGTTCTTCAAAGACAAGATTGTCTTCTGTGGACATGAGATTGACTGCAATGGATTGCACAAAACACAGGACAAAATCGAAGCAGTGGTACAGGCACCACGACCACAAAATATCACAGAAGTGAGATCTTTCACGGGACTGATCAATTACTACAGAAGATTCCTCCCAAACCTTTCAGCAGTACTCCAGCCTCTAAATCAGCTCCTGGAAAAGAATAGGACATGGCGGTGGACAGAGCAGTGTGAAAATGCATTTTTGGAGGCAAAACGGCTCATAACATCTGAACAGGTCCTGATGCATTACGACGCTGAAATGCCAGTGAAGTGGGCTTGTGATGCGTCCCCTTATGGCTTAGGTGCCGTCCTTTCACACACACTGAAAGATGGGTCAGAGAGGCCAGTTGCATTCGTGTCGCGAACATTGAACAGAGAAAAACTACTCACAAATGGACAAAGAAGCACTGGCACTAGTGTGGGGCGGCAAGAAATTGAACCCATACCTATATGGCAAGTGTTTCACACTGGTTACAGATCACCAGCCGTTGCTTTCCATTTTAAGTCCAAAGAAAGGCATTCCGGCAATGACAGCAGCCAGGTTACAGCGATATGCCCTGTTCCTTGCCAGTCAATGACAGCAGCCAGGTTACAGCGATATGCCCTGTTCCTTGCCAGTCAATGACAGCAGCCAGGTTACAGCGATATGCCCTGTTCCTTGCCAGTCAATGACAGCAGCCAGGTTACAGCGATATGCCCTGTTCCTTGCCAGTCAATGACAGCAGCCAGGTTACAGCGATATGCCCTGTTTCTTGCCAGTCATATGTATAACATTGAGTTTAAGCCGTCATCCCTCCACACAAATGCAGATGGATTATCCAGACTGCCGTGTACAAGAGAAAGACAAAGGAGGGTGGATGCAGTGGACATGTTCCATACCGCTCAGCTCGAGGCACTACCAGTCACAAGCACAGTTATCAAACAGGAGACAAGGAAAAATGTGACCTTGTCAAAAGTGTACTGGCAGAAAGGAGCTGACTCCGTATTTCCAGCGGAGAAACGAAATTACAACGTACCAAGGATGTTTGATGTGGGGAATGAGAGTCATGATACCCCAGAAATGCCAACATCTAGTTTTGCAGAAATTACATGAAGGTCATGTTGGAATTGTCAAAATGAAGCTGCTCGCAAGGAGCCACTTCTGGTGGCCAGGTCTGGATCAACAGATAGAAACATGGCAAAGAACTGTAGCGGATGTTTGGAAACCCTTCACATGCCTGCTCCTGTCCCAGTCCACCCATGGGAATGGCCCACAGAGTCATGGCAGAGAGTTCATGTGGACTACGCTGGTCCCTTTGAAAAGCACATGTTTCTGGTTATAGTGGATGCCCATTCCAAATGGCCAGAGGTGTTTTGCACTGACTCCTCCACCTCAGCTCAGACGATAGAGTGTCTCAGAACAACGTTTGCACGCTTCGCTTTGCCACTGCAGCTGGTAAGTGACAACGCGCAAGCTTTTGTAAGTAACGAGTTTACAAGATTCATGTCAGTAAATAGAATCAAACACTCAACCTCAGCTCCGTACCACCCTGCCACCAATGGGCTGGCAGAACCCTTTGTGCAAACCCTAAAGCAAGGACTCCGTGCAGCAAAACGAGACGAAGGGACTTTGCAAACAAAACTGGCCAAGTTCCTGGCCTCCTACCGAAACACCCCACATGCCACAACAAATGAAAGCCCAGCCGCACTGATGTTCGGGAGGCCTCTCCGCACACAGCTGGACATCATGAAGCCAAACAGGTGTAATGAAGTGCTGAACAAACAAGCCAAGATGCTCTCCGGTGGCCGGGAGCGTCATCTCCAAACAGGACAGGAAGTGATGGTGCGAGACTACAGAAGAGGAGGGAAATGGACAAGAGGGGCCGTACACACACAAACGGGACCCAGAACTTACCAGGTTCAAGTGAGCCCAGACATATTGTGGCGGCGTCACATTAACCAAATGCATTCCACGGAAAACAGCACAACAATCGAGAGAGAACAGGCACAGAGAGATCCTGAGAGTGACACACGGGGAACTGTAGAGGACGGTGGGGCAGTAAAGAGACCCCAGGCTGAAAGAAGGGAACGTGTTGATGAAGGTGCTGCTATAGCAGAAGCTATAATGGAACAAGCACACACTGAGGATGTTCAGGAGCCTCCAGACAATCTGAGGCACTACCCAGAACGAAGGCACTGTTCACCAGACAGACACTGAGGATGTTCAGGAGCCTCCAGACAATCCGAGGCACTACCCAGAACGAAGGCACCGTCCACCAGACAGACTAGACTTATAAACAAACAAATAAAAACGAACTGTTCAAGATCAAATTAAAAGATGCAAAATAACTACAACAGGTTCTGGGAAATGTTTCAGTTGTGGTTTGGTATAAGTAACTCTGATTGTATAAGAGAAGGAATGTTATGTTCTGTTAATTACTGATGTCCCCTTTAAGGCGGGAGCACCCTTGTCATGCGCAGTGTTGTTCTATGTTACTCTGGTACTAACTCGTTTGAGTAAATGTGAAGCTCCAGTTCAATTGCTTGTATTCCGAGTCTTTCTTATTACATAAATAAGTACTAAGTGTTAAGACACTACATTAAGAACGACCAAGCGCACTCTGGCACTCCAGATTGAATTTAAGACCACATCCATAATTTAAAAATAAAGTGTTTGTGTTTGGTGAGTCCGCCAAATCAGATGCAGTAGGGATGTGCGAATTTAAATGTTTTCCTGTCCTGCTAATCATTCATAATGTAACGAGTACTTTTGGGTGTCAGGGAAAATGTATGGAGTTGAAAGTACATTATTTTCTTTAGGAATGTAGTGGAGTAAAAGTAGAAGTTGTCAAAAATATCAAAAGTAAAGTACAGATACCCCCCAAAACTACTGATGTGGCACTTAAATATTTGTACTTAAGTACTTTACACCACTGATTGCAGGGAATACAGACTGAAGCTGTTCCTCCCTACGAGGCCCATGAGACTGTGTTGGGATGTGATTTGAATAGGACTGTGACTGAAGGAGTGGGATGTTTTTATTTATCTATATTTGTATTTTGTTTTGAGGTCGTTGTTCCCCTTCCCCTTTTCAATATTGGACGTGTTTCTTTTTCTACAGTTTACTAACCGTACAGTAGGTGGCGGTAGACACGTTATATTTGTGTAAATGTCAGTATACCAGAGAAGAAGATGACGCTTCTGCACTATCCAAGTGGGGAACAGGAAGTACCGGGTCGAAACGACAGAACTGTGCTGTTGTGTCGATAGTGGTTGTGTCCGTTTCAAATGTATCATTGTAGGTATGTAATAGCATGTTTAAACTTTCTAATGTCGAAAGAATATATAACATGCTAGGTAACAAATCCGTTTCACGTCTGGTAATAGTTTTAATTGTATGTGTTATTTTGGAGTCTAACCGAGTGAGTGAAGAACGTGATTAAAAACAATTTTACAAGTCACATAGATAGACTTTGGGTTTGTCTGAGTGTATGTACATACATAGCCTCGTCCGAACCATCCTGTTCTCGCGAGTTTACATGCACTGTTTCGTCAATGGAAGCTCGCGAGATCAAGATGGTTCGGACGAGGCTCGTCAAATGGCGGCTTCAACGGTTTCGGTCGTCTTTCTAGGAGGTTCTAGGAGTTGCTCGTGGTGAAATGGCGACATGAGGCTGTGTGATGAAGTGTCAAAGTAGAGGGAAGCTAACTGAAGTTATCCTTCATCATTTGGAGAGAGAGAGGCCAACTGCATGGAATGGCGTCGATTAATGCAGATGAATCGGTTCACGTATCAAACCCATTCCATGGAGGACCAAGTGCCTGCTAGTTTTCGCAAAATAGAGGGAAGCTAACTGAAGTTATCCTTCATCATTTGGAGAGAGAGAGGCCAACTGCATGGAATGGCGTCGATTAATGCAGAGTAATCGGTTCACATATCAAACCCATTCCATGGAGGACCAAGTGCCTGCTTGTTTTCGCTCCATACTTGTACTTGATACATGTGTACTAATATTGTACTAATATTCAGACACATTTAGTTGTTTCTATATTTATCTTTCGCTAACCGATCGCTGCAGCTGTACATAGTCTATTGGTAAATAGCCCACCCATTTTCACCTACCTCATCCCCATACTGTTTTTATTTATTTACTTTTCTGCTCTTTTGCCCACCAATATCTCTACCTGTACATGACCATCTGATCATTTATCACTCCAGTGTTAATCTGCAAAATTGTAATTATTCGCCTACCTCCTCATGCCTTTGGCACACAATGTATATAGACTCCCCTTTTTTTCTACTGTGTTATTGACTTGTTAATTGTTTACTCCATGTGTAACTCTGTGTTGTCTGTTCACACTGCTATGCTTTATCTTGGCCAGGTCGCAGTTGCAAATGAGAACTTGTTCTCAACTAGCCTACCTGGTTAAATAAAGGTGAAAAAAAAAAATATATCTATAATTCAGGGTTTTCATACGGGGCTTCAAGTAAATTAATATTAGTGTCTGAAAAAGTCCATGAATTTGACTTGCCACTATATGACCCCTGATAATTCTTAATATGGTGTGAATGGGAAATACATTTGGTTTTTGTGAGTGAAATAATACAGTGAAGACAAGGTGTTTCATAAAATAGTACATAGTTCTGCCTGAATGATACTGTGATCTTGTACTAAATGGTTTTTCAGTCATTTATGCATTTATGTGAATTTAGGAAATCTACGATAGATTAAGTGCACTTATGTTGTGCAATTTAAAATGTGTACTTTGTGTCTAACGTGAATGTTTTGTCAAGGATTAGCTACCTGATCTACTGAAATGAGATAATTGAACAAGAAAAAATAAATATTTTTGCAGAATAAAGTGCCAGAACTGTCATGAAAATAACTTTTGTGTCTGTTTGTCTTTATTACTACAGACTGACTCAGATTAAGTCTGAGGCCGTTAACATCAACAGTGAGGACAAACACAGCCTGTCACTCTCCTTCCACACTGAGTAGAAACACTGGGTCTTGATTGTGACAGGGGAGCCCAGTTTGCACTGCAGGATCCAGAGATGGCATCAGTGAAGCTGGAAGACTGCAGTCAAACACTGGAGCTGAATATCAACATTAAAGATGAAGAAGAGGAGGAGGAGAAGATTAGTACAACTGTTAGTCATGGTAAGAGCTGGTTCTGTCTATAAATTATCTTCATATATAAGTTATGACCAGTCTATTGCTTGGTTGAATTCTGTAATTCTGACATCACACATCCCTGAACAACTCAAGACTTCACAGCGAAGCAAAACATTTAAAAACTTGTCATGCCTGCCTTTGCCCACACATTGTCTCAAGAATGTAGAAAATGTTTAATACCCTCAATCACCAAGTTAGGCATACAGGAAACACTGTGCACCTGGCAACCTTGGTTAGCGTGCACTGAGCCTGGCCCGCCACGGGAGTCGCTGGTGTGTGATGAGGATATCCCTACCGGCCAAACCCTCTCTAACCCGGACGATGCTGGGCGTTGCCCCACGGACCTCCCGGTTGCGGGAGCCTGGGCATGAACCCAGGGTCTCTGGTGGCACAGGTGCTGCAGTACAGCACCCTTAACCACTGCGCCACCCGAGAGGCCCTCAAAAGGGTTTTCTAATGATGAATTAGCCTTTTAAAATGATCAACTTGGATTAGCTAACACAACATGCCATTGGATCACAGGAGTGATGGTTGCTGATAATGGGCCTCTGTATGTCTATGTAGATATTCCATAAAATATCTGCCGTTTCCAGCTACAATAGTCATTTACAACAATAACAATGTTGACACTATTTCTGATCAATTTGATGTTATTTTAATGGACAATCAATGTGCTTTTCTTTTAAAACAAGGACATTTCTAAATGACTCCAAACGTTTGAACAGTAGTGGATATTTAATATTTTGTATATATCAAGTTGTAGAAACATCTCAAGGATGATCATTGGAAACAGAAAGCATCTGAACTCAATTTTGAGTCTCTTGTTAAAAAAAATAATGTTTTTTGTACATTTGCAAAAATGTCTAATGCCTGTTTTCACTTTGTCATTATGGGGTATTGTGTGTAGATTGCTGAGGATATATTTTTATTTAATTATAGAATAAGGCTGTAACATAACAATGTGGAAAAAGTCAAGGGGTCTGAATACTTTCCGAGGGCACTGTCAGACCCTTTCCCATTTCTCCCATTTTGGTACGTTACAGCCTTATTCTAAAGTTGATGACATGTTTTTCCTCGTCAATCTACACACAATATCCCATAATGACATCACAATACCCCATAATGACATCACAATACCCCATAATGACAAAGCCAATACAGGTTTTTAGAAAGTCTTGCAACTGTAATTGAGATGTTTTTTCAACTTGGAGTCCACCCGTGGTAAATTCAATTGATTGGACATGATTAGGCACACACCTGTCTATTTAAGGTCCCACAGTAAAAACCAAGTCATGAGGTGGAAGGATTTGTCCGTCGAGCTCCGTGACAGGATTGTGTCGGCACAGATCTGGAGACCGGTACCAAAACATTTCTGCAGCATTAAAGGTCCCAAGAACACAGAGGTCTCCATCATTCTTCAATGGAAGAAGTTTGGAACCATCAAGACTCTTCCTCGAGCGGGCCACTTGGACAAACTGAGCAATCGGGGGAGAAGGGCCTTGGTCAGGGAGGTGGCCAAGAACCCTGATGGTCACTGACAGAGCTCCAGAGTTCCTCTATGGAGATGAGAGAATCTTCCAGAAGGACAACCATCTCTGCAGGACTCCACTAATAATACCTTTATGGTAGAGTGCCCAGACGGAAGCCACTCCTCAGTAAAAGGCACATGACAGTCCACTTGGAGTTTGCCAAAAGGCCCCTAAAGGACTCTGACCATGAGCTTGAGAGGATCTGCGGAGAAGAATGGGAGAAACTCCCCAAATACAATTGTGCCAAGCTTGTAGCTTCATACCCAACAAGACTCAAGGCTGTAATCGATGCCAAAGGTGCTTCAACTAACTATTGTGTAAAGTGTTTGAATACTTACATAAATGTAATATTTCATGTTATTTCTAAAAACCTGTTTTTGCCCTTGTCATTATGGTTATTGTGTGTCGACTGATGAGAATTAGATTAAGACTGTAATGTAACAAAAACAAAAAGCCAAGGGGTCTGAATACTTTTTGAATGCATTGTAGACGTTATTTCATGCTGCTAAGACTTTTCTGGATGACAACAGTATTGTCAGCATTTGTTTTATTCACTGGGCTATCTGGAGTGATCAGAGTGTAGACTAAAGTAGTGGAGTAGACAAACTGCCAGTGTTTTGAAGTTCTATGAAATTAGTCTGTGTAGTTACTAACCCTTTGTCAAGAGAATTTCTATCCCAATGTTCTAACTGAACTATTTTATAACTCCATCTGTATCCTAGAGGTTGTAAGGGATTTCACCCCCCGTAGTGGACAAAAATGAATGGCAAATTATTGGCATAGGACAAACCATGTACACATTGGCCAATACCACCCAAAGCGGCGTTGATTCATGCAAAGTTTACTTCTATTGCCATATGGGTATTGCCAGTTGTAACACTTCAAAAATCCAACAGGTGGCGATTGCACTCCACCATGGTTTTTCATATTGAGATTGGACTCCAAGTCAACATCCAAAAGCCAAATTTTGAAAAAACGAATTTTTTGAAAAAAACGTATCACCCCTTAAAAAAGTGCTTTCTGGACCGTTTTTCGAAATTCTTTCGCTTTTTTTGACAATTACACATGTATAAGAACTGTATGAAAATACTTTTGTCCAATTTTATTATCATAATTTTTTTAATTTTTTTACTTGCGCATATTGCATATGTTTTGTCCATTTGCAATATGATTTCATAGGAAGTCAGAAGTCAAAAGTCAAAAATTATAAAATTTCATAAAAAACTTCACACACCCCTAAAAAAGTGCTTTCTGGACCGTTTTTCGAAATTTTTTCGCATTTTGTGTCAGTTACACACGTATAAGAACTGTATCAACATACTTTAGTCATATTTTATTATCATAATTTTTTTTTTTTTTTTTTTACTTGCGCATATTGCATGTGTTTTGTCCATCTGCAATATGATTTCATAGGAAGTCAGAAGTCAAAAGTCAAAAATTATTAAATTTCATAAAAAACTTCACACACCCCTAAAAAAGTGCTTTCTGGACCGTTTTTCGAAATTTTTTCGAATTTTGTGTCAGTTACACAAGTATAAGAACTGTATCAACATACTTTGTGGCGAAATCTGCACGGAGCCTTCTCCGTGCACTGCCACTTTAAGAGCGCATGAGCACTAAGGAAGGAGGAGATAAAGAGAGCTCATTGAGCTCTTTGGGGAGGGGCTCTTGGCTGGCGCGACAGTTTGATTGTGTGTGCTGTGCTGCAGAAGTTTTGTTTGTTTTTCAGCGTTTGTAGTTTATAAAGTATTTAACTCAATCATCGGTGTGATCGCTTTAGATCGTGGTTGTTTTTGTTTGGGACCGCGCCCGTTATGGATCGCATGGATTAGTAGCAACATTGTTGCGAAGCTTTACCATACAAACCAACAAACCATCGGACAGTCAGACCGTACACCGGCAGGCCTGAAGACCACAGCTAAGATTTCTCTTTTTCTCTCTCTTTCTCTTCCCTCTCATTCCAGTGCTTTACCCTGCAACAGACTCTCTATTTTTCAAATGCACTTCCCATTGAAGTTCATTAGAGCTGGACTATTATTGCCCTGCCAGAAGTATTTTGATGGACATTTCAGTTAAAAGGGAGGTTGCTTGCAAGTTGTGTATTGTTATGTGAACTGTATTGAGGTGAGGTGTACTAATGACATGTGGCCGAGAAGACTGTGGACATTTTTAAGGCCTTTGTTGTGTCGATGAACACCCCCACATTCATACCCTCTGCACTCATCCACTAGAAAATAATACAGATTATTGCAAATCCTCTGTTGATGACTGGGTTCGTTCTTGTATGAAGTTGCTGTTTAATTGCTCTGCCATTATTAGTATTAGTATTATTGTATGAGGTATTCTTGTTGGGGTTACCCCTGTGCTGTGATGTGGGTTTTATATGGTGTGTATTCTCTTTTCTCTCCACTGGCTATCTGGTAAACAGGCTACACTCTAGGCAGTCTCTTCTGCTGATGTGTGTGGGTCTGGTAGTGGTACTCTCTCTATTCTACTCTTTTCCTTTCGGCATGGTTAATACCTGCCTGGCGCCCGAACAAAATCTTTCTTTACCCCTCTCTAATAAATACCGCTACAGAATTGGCGCCTGAACAGGGACTTGAAGAGAAACACTCATGACACCATCCACACAAGGTTGAATCATGTCTTTTGTTGGAACCCCATACTGTGTCAATGTGGACACACCTGATGGTAATCATGTTCGGGATTCTTTCATTGTGGAAGGACTTGATGGACTAATGGAGTTGGATAGCACTGACCCTAATCCCCAGGCTTCTGGTTCACCTATAACATCTCCACCATTACCCTCCCCTCAAACCCTTCCGGTTACCCTGTCCAGAGAGAATGGGAGAGGTGTCTCTGTGATCACTGGACAACTGGAACATCAATGGACACACACCAATCATAGTTTGACAATGCAGGAGAATGCCATTCGCAAACTCAGTGAATGTGTGGAGGCTCATCAGACAGATGTGCAGCGGAGGTTGGATTACCTTCCCTGTCAAATGGAGGAAAACCAACAACAAATGGTTCAGAGACAGAAATATTTACAAGATTCTCTGAAGCAGGATATTCAAGGAAAACTGCACCGGTTCAAAACACAAATGGAAACTAACCATCATCAAGTCATAATCTTTCTTGAGGAGGAACAAAAACAGAGAGCAGAGGAGTCAACCTCTGTTGTGAAGGGAGTGTGTTCTTATCTGAAGGAAGTTATGGAGGACATGAAGAACTCTCTCACAGGGGAATTACGATGTTTGATTGAACAGACTCAAAAGGACACCGTTAATGAGATGGAAAAAGCACAGAAGGCCACAGACCTTCAACTGGAAGAGCTGCACCAGGAGGTAATGCAGTGCTTTTCCCTTCTGGACAAATCTTCTGCACCTCCCTCAGGTTTTACCTCTGCCACTGGCTTGGCCAGTAAGGGAATAGGAACAGGTAGTACTACAAAAACCCCTCTGAAGATACTGTTAAACAACAGAACTCCCGCTGCCACTGTCATGCCTCCTCTAGAGCACTCCCTCCCTATCAAACTACTTTTCCCCACTTTTGGCAGCCCAGAAGATGATGTTGATCCACTGTTTTTCTTATCTAAGTGTAACGATTTTCTTTCTATCCGGCCCCTTACTGACTTGGAGGTTCTTGCTACCCTCCGCAGTGTTCTTCATGGTACAGCAAGAGACTGGTGGGAGATAGCCCGTGAACATGTGTCAACCTGGGAGGAGTTTCAAAATATATTCCTCTTAGCCTTCCTCTCAGAGGACTATGTGGATGAACTGGCGGAACGTGTTCGTAACAGAGTCCAGGGTGAAGCAGAGCCAATACGGGACTTTGCCTTCTCCTACCGAGTTCTATGTAGGAGATGGAAGGCTGACATTACTGAGCAGGAGATGGTCAAACTCCTTCTTAAGAACATGGTTCCCCGCCTTGCTAGTCAACTTCGAGAACGTGTGCAAAATGTGGATGATCTGGTGCGTCTTGGGACTCAGTTTGAGAAGGACTGGAAGCACCACCTCCAAACTAAAAACCCTGTTCCCTCATCCCAGTATACCCATAACTCTCCTGGGGCTAAACCGTCTCAGATATTTGTACCCAAGATCCAGGACAAATGTCCAGTCGTGTGTTGGAGGTGTAAAGTCCAACATCCTCCAGATTCTTGCCCGCTCTATGTCCAGCGTCAGGATTCAGGGAAAGGACCGAAGACTAAAAGTCTAGACAGACGTGGTGGCCTGCATACAATTGGGTCAGCCTTAATGCCCACCATGAAGCCTTTAGACTGCACAGCTAGCGGTCTTATTCCTATTCCGCAACAACTATTGGTTCCTCTGACTGTTAGGAACTGGAGAGGGAAGGCCATAATCGACACAGGGGCATCTTACACCCTGATGCAAGAGGCCCTGTGGCAGAACATGGCATTACCTCATGAGGAGCTACAAACATGGGAGGAGGGACCATTGTACTTGGCCAATGGAGAACCTACCACCCCTTGGGCTGGATTAGTATAGTAATAAAACTGCATGGTGAGACTATTAACCTTCCTGTGGCTATTCTTGCAGATTCAAGCCTTGCATTTGCTGTAGTCCTTGGCCTCGACTTCCTGTTCTTCAGTGGACTGACCATCTCGATGTCTGAACCCTCCTATCGGCTGCACTCTGACTATTCTCAGCCTCATCCATTTCAACCTGGTAATGCACTGATTTCAGGCTGGAGCCTGCTACATTATGCAGAGTCCGGACAAGGTCAAGTCATCGGACAAAGACAAAAACATGTTCCACCAGTGAAGTTCGAGAACCCAACTATCACCCTGATTACCGCCGTACCCCCCCTTCTATCCGAGAGCAAAAACAAACCTGATGCGGATTTCTACATCAAACAAGCAGTGGAACAGGCATGTCTGTCGGATGATGAAAGGTGGCAGCTCTCCCAGATGTTGGACATGAACAGTGAGGTTTGTACTCTTACACTCGGCCGTACAACCGTCTTCAAACACAAAATCTATACCCGGCATGAGGTCCCCATTAAGCAGCGTCCCTACAGGCTGTCCCCTGCCAAACTGGCAATTCTCAATGAACAGCTCAAAAGCATGTTGGAGAATGGAATTGTGGAACCTTCTTTTTCCGGATGGGCTTCTCCGGTTGTCCTGATTCCTAAGAAAGATGGTGGATATCGATTCTGTGTGGACTACAGGAAGCCGAATGCCATAACAGAAAGCGATGCCTACCCTCTACCAAACATAAATGACATACTGGAATCTCTGGCAGGAGCAACCATCTTTAGTAATCTGGATCTGAACAGTGGCTATTGGCAGGTGTCAATGGATCCCGCTAGTCAGGACAAGACTGCCTTTGTCACCCCTGCTGGTTTGTACTCCTTCAAAGTCATGCCTTTTGGTTTGAAGAATGCTCCAGCAACCTTCCAAAGGTTGATGGAGACTGTCCTGGGAGATCTGAGGGGTAGAAATTGTCTTGTGTATCTGGATGACATCATAATCTACTCCTCCTCTGTCGCGGATCATCTGCAAGACATTCAGTCAGTCTTCGACAGGCTACAGGCTGCAGGTTTGACCTTGAACTTGAAGAAGTGTCGTTTCTGTCTGCCAGAACTCAAGTTCCTTGGTCATGTGGTTAATGCTGAAGGTATCCATGCAGATCCAGCCAAAGTTGCAGCCGTGCAGGAATTCCCAATTCCCACATCCCTCAAGGCTGTTCAGCGGTTTCTGGGCATGGCTGGATGGTACCACAGGTTTGTGCCTGACTTTTCAAAGGTAGCTGAACCCCTCAACCACCTTAAGAAGAAAGGTGTGAAATTCCAATGGACCCCTGCATGCCAAAGTGCATTTGAAGCACTCAAAAACAGTCTAATTACTCCTCCAGTGCTTGGACATCCTAACCTGAATGCTCATTTCATTGTGTACACGGATGCAAGTCAAACAGGACTTGGAGCAGTCTTGGCTCAACAAACAGGACTTGGAACAGAAGAAGTTCTTGCCTATGCAAGTCGCACCCTTAATTCAGCCGAGAGGAATTATTCAACGACTGAAAGGGAGTGCCTCGCTGTGGTCTGGGCTTTGGAGAAATGGAGCTACTACTTGGAGGCAAAGATCTTCACTGTTGTCACAGACCATGCTGCTCTGCAGTGGGTTCTGGCATCAGGCAAGACCAACAGCCGCCTTATTCGCTGGTCTATCAGACTGCAGAAGTTTGACTTCATCATTGAGTATCGCAAAGGAAAACTGAACGTTGTACCAGATGCCCTTTCTCGGATTACAGAGACTGCCAATGTTTGTCCTCCCTTGTGCAGTACTTATGCTACCGCTAAATGTCTGGATGATTCCTTTCCTCTGGATGATGAGAGTGTATGGAGAGCACAGCAGAAGGATGCTGCCATAATGGTGATCCACAAGAGTCTGTCTGAAGAAGACTCCAAGAGTCGCTTCAATGATAAGTAGCATAATTCAGGATAAAGTGTATCGAAAAACTCCAAGAGGAGATGGAATACACAGCACCCATTATCGCGTCTTCATTCCCTCTACATTGTGTGACCAGATAATCCAAGCTTATCATGCCAATCCCATGAGTGGCCATCTTGGAGTTTTTAAAACTTATCGAAGACTACAAGAGGTGGTTTACTGGCCAGGCATGTGGGTTGATACCCGGAAGTTTGTACAGCAGTGTGAAGTCTGCCAGAAATACAAACCAGACATTGGCAGACCTGCCGGGAAAATGCAGCAGACCGTGGTGAACCATCCAAATGAAATGTTGGGAATTGACCTCATGGGACCTTTTCCTCCCAGCCGGGGACACGGAATGAATTTTTATTGGTGGTAGTGGACTACTACACACACTGGGTGGAGTTGTTTCCCCTCCGCAAAGCCACTGCATCAGCCATTGCTCTAATTCTGAGAAGGGAGGTTTTTACCAGATTCGGGATTCCAGACCAAATCCTATCTGACCGAGGTCCGCAGTTCATATCAGGAATCTACAAAGAGCTCTGTACCTACTGGGGTGTAATTGCCAAGTTGACCACAGCCTATCATCCTCAGACCAACCTGACCGAGAGGGTAAACCGAACCCTGAAGGGGATGATTGCTTCATTCGTGGGGATCAGCACACAAGTTGGGATCAGCATCTTCCAGAATTTCGCTTTGCACTGAACTCTGCCGTGCAGGAGACTTCTGGGGTCACTCCTGCCGAACTCCACCTGGGAAGACCACTAAAAGGTCCGATGGACAGGGTCTTGCAAAGTTCGAATGTTTCACCTGACTGCCCAGCGTTTGATGCCATACAACACCACCACACCTTGCTAGCCAGAGTGGAGGCCAGCAAAACCAAAGCCAAACAACGACAGCTGAGAAACTATGACAAACACAGACGAGACGTGTGTTTTCCACCCCAGTCTCGTGTCTGGGTACGTTCACATCATCTGTCAAAGGCATCTAAGAAGTTCACTGCCAAGCTAGCTTCGAGATGGAAAGGTCCATACCGTGTAGTGCAGCAGTTGGGACCAGTGAACTACTTGGTCTGTTTGGAGGACACTGGGGAAGATGTCAGGACAGTGCATGTTGTTGACCTAAAGCCCTGCTACCCTACGGCAGAAGAGCTGGATCGCAGGCAAAAGCAACACCTGCAGGACCTCTTCGTGGAGGACTCTGATGATGAGGACTTCCCTGGTTTTTGTGTAGCAGGAACATGAACCTGTCAAAGCCTGCGTCCTCTCTGATTCTACAGGCTTTGTTTTTTCATGGGGGGAGGAGTGTGGCGAAATCTGCACGGAGCCTTCTCCGTGCACTGCCACTTTAAGAGCGCATGAGCACTAAGGAAGGAGGAGATAAAGAGAGCTCATTCAGCTCTTTGGGGAGGGGCTCTTGGCTGGCGCGACAGTTTGATTGTGTGTGCTGTGCTGCAGAAGTTTTGTTTGTTTTTCAGCGTTTGTAGTTTATAAAGTATTTAACTCAATCATCGGTGTGATCGCTTTAGATCGTGGTTGTTTTTGTTTGGGACCGCGCCCGTTATGGATCGCATGGATTAGTAGCAACATTGTTGCGAAGCTTTACCATACAAACCAACAAACCATCGGACAGTCAGACCGTACACCGGCAGGCCTGAAGACCACAGCTAAGATTTCTCTTTTCTCTCTCTTTCTCTTCCCTCTCATTCCAGTGCTTTACCCTGCAACAGACTCTCTATTTTTCAAATGCACTTCCCATTGAAGTTCATTAGAGCTGGACTATTATTGCCCTGCCAGAAGTATTTTGATGGACATTTCAGTTAAAAGGGAGGTTGCTTGCAAGTTGTGTATTGTTATGTGAACTGTATTGAGGTGAGGTGTACTAATGACATGTGGCCGAGAAGACTGTGGACATTTTTAAGGCCTTTGTTGTGTCGATGAACACCCCCCACATTCATACCCTCTGCACTCATCCACTAGAAAATAATACAGATTATTGCAAATCCTCTGTTGATGACTGGGTTCGTTCTTGTATGAAGTTGCTGTTTAATTGCTCTGCCATTATTAGTATTAGTATTATTGTATGAGGTATTCTTGTTGGGGTTACCCCTGTGCTGTGATGTGGGTTTTATATGGTGTGTATTCTCTTTTCTCTCCACTGGCTATCTGGTAAACAGGCTACACTCTAGGCAGTCTCTTCTGCTGATGTGTGTGGGTCTGGTAGTGGTACTCTCTCTATTCTACTCTTTTCCTTTCGGCATGGTTAATACCTGCCTGGCGCCCGAACAAAATCTTTCTTTACCCCTCTCTAATAAATACCGCTACAACTTTAGTCATATTTTATTATCATAATGTTTTTTTTTTTTTTTTGCTTGTGCATAAGGCATATGTTTTGTGGGGGCCAAATGTCATAAGAAATTTGACATGCTCAAAAATCCTTCAGAAATGCAAAATTGACTGGCCTGATGAACTCGGGATGGCCGGGCAGTGATTGTTGTTCCTTTCAATCACTCGTGGTGTTGATTTCATCATGTCCATTTGTTTATGTTTTCTCACTTTTGCAAAGTCACTGTGCATTTGCCATATGGTTAACTGGGCATTCACCATCACCAATTTGTCATGCCATAAAAATCATGCAGGAATGCCAAATTGACTGGCCCGATGAACTCGGGATGGCTGGGCAGTGATTCTGGAACCTCTCCATCGCTCGTTTGGCTTGATTTCAGAATGTCGCTTTTGGTGATGGTACCTCACCGCTTAAACATATTGCTAATGGACAAGAGTCACCTGCAAGTCACCGTCCATCAGTCAATTTGATATCATTCAAAGCTAACTATTGGAGGCACTGTCAGTCTCTACGCACCCCAATGATACGTCCCTCCATCCATGTTGTGTATCTGTGTGATTTAGTTTTCCTTTGAATTTTTATGGGAAAAATGACTGATTTACAGTTCATGGGGGTTGCCTAATCATATATATGAAGTTTTGGAAAGATCTGATTTTTTAACCCCTCCAAACAGCCCATGAGACACCAATTATGGCACTTCCGGTTGGCACAGGAAGCTGTAACTCAACATACATCCTCATTGGGGTATTCCATTAGAGAATCCTGAGTTTTAAGTCTTTACCATGAAAACTGACTGATTTACACAGGGTTCAATGCACTATGTCCATCAAATTGCAGGCAGTGTATGGGTATACACTTTTAGGGCGATTTGAACCACTTCCGGTTGGTCCAGGAAGCTTAGAATCGACACAGGTAGACCTTATAGTGGCCTGATGGACTGGTACCAAAGACAGGTTCATACAGCATTCATAACCCATAAAGACTCCAGGTTGTATTTAGTGGAGCAGCCAATGTATTCCTATGGGGAGAGAAGTCAATGAACACTGTTTTTATGTAAACACCTTCTTTTGACTGTGAAGGGTTAATGTCACACGGTCAAGGATAAGCTTGGACAGATCAGGAGGACCTTAGGAACAGTCCTGTGGTTGAATTGTCTTTCTAAACCTAACGGTTCCGCCGCTGTCACCCAAAATCAAATGACGTACTGGTGAAGGCTTCATATTGGGCCTATTTTTCTCATGGTCGCCGCGCTCAGACCGAGCGAGCTACGGTCAAGCGGGGCACCTCGTTGGACTCGGCACAGTCTGGACACTATGGTCATGCCATTGTTTGTGTTGATTTCAGAATGTCCATTTGGTCATGTTTTCTCACTTTTGCAAAGTCACTGTGCATTTGCCATATGTTTAACTGGGCAGTCACCATCACCAATTTGTCATGCCATAAAAATCATGCAGGAATGCCAAATTGACTGGCCCGATGACCTCAGGATGGCTGGGCAGTGATTTTGGTACCTCTCCATCGCTCGTTTGGGTTGATTTCAGAATGTCGCTTTTGGTGATGGTACCTCACTGTTAAAACATATTGCAAATGTTCCTTACTTTTGCAAAGTCACTGAAAATTTTTGCAGGAATGCCAAATTGACTGGCCCGATGAAGTCGGGATGGCTTGGCAGTGATTCTGGTACCTCTCCATCGCTCGTTAGGGTTGATTCCAGAATGTCCATTTGGTGATTTTTCTCACTCTTTCAAAGTCACTGTGCAGTTGCCATATGGTTAACTGGGCAGTCACCATCACCAATTTGTCATGCTATAAAAATCATGCAGGAATGCCAAATTGACTGGCCCGATGACCTCGGGATGGCTGGGCAGTGATACTGGTACCTCTCCATGGCTCGTTTGGGTTGATTTCAG
Source organism: Oncorhynchus masou masou (assembly GCF_036934945.1). Taxonomy (NCBI): domain Eukaryota; kingdom Metazoa; phylum Chordata; class Actinopteri; order Salmoniformes; family Salmonidae; genus Oncorhynchus; species Oncorhynchus masou. Next base: position 50,278 of record NW_027008764.1, read on the forward strand.
AATGTCGCTTTTGGTGATGGTACCTCACTGTTAAAACATATTGCAAATGTTCCTTACTTTTGCAAAGTCACTGAAAATTTTTGCAGGAATGCCAAATTGACTGGCCCGATGACCTCGGGATGGCTGGGCAGTGATACTGGTACCTCTCCATGGCTCGTTTGGGTTGATTTCAGAATGTCGCTTTTGGTGATGGTACCTCACTGTTAAAACATATTGCAAATGTTCCTTACTTTTGCAAAGTCACTGAAAATTTGTGCAGGAATGCCAAATTGACTGGACCGATGAACTCGGGATGGCTTGGCAGTGATTCTGGTACCTCTCCATCACTCGTTAGGGTCGATTCCAGAATGTCCATTTGGTGATTTTTCTCACTCTTTCAAAGTCACTGTGCATTTGCCATATGGTTAACTGGGCATTCACCATCACCAATTTGTCATGCCATAAAAATCATGCAGGAATGCCAAATTGACTGGCCCGATGACCTCGGGATGGCTGGGCAGTGATACTGGTACCTCTCCATCGCTCGTTTGGGTTGATTTCAGAATGTCGCTTTTGGTGATGGTACCTCACCGCTTAAACATATTGCTAATGGACAAGAGTCACCTGCAAGTCACCGTCCATCAGTCAATTTGATATCATTCTGACACCAAACTGATACAAACTGACACCAAACCCACTTTTCCCAACTCATTTAGGAGCCAAGTATAACATACTTCAGAGCTGGCCCAAAATTCACAAGGCCTTCGGTACAAAACATTAAAAAACCATAAAACACATAGTTACTTTCTAGCTGCGGGGCCAGTTCGGACATTATGTGTAGTCCTATGTGAGGCGACCCGAATCCCGAGTTTCGGCTCGATAGGTCATTTGGTGTCCGAGTAAAAGCCTAATTGGTGCTGAAAATCCACTTTTTTCCATGCCTTGCTACGGGGTCCTTGAATGAGCTATCGGACCGAGATGTTGGGTTCTGTCTCTATGGGCCGAGACGGTCACAATGCACCTAGTCTTGTGTCTCTGGGACATTTCTAAATGTCGCCATTTTCGTAATGGTCAAAATGAATTGAAGTCATTGCAAATGTTCGACGCTGTTTCTCGGTCCGAGAACATTCTAGAGCGCCGTAACTCACCACGCACTATCTACCTGAGGTCTAGAACAGGATTCTAAAGTTTCGGAACTCTAGGTCTGACGGTTTTTTAGCTCGAACAAAGCTAACTATTGGAGTCACTGTCAGTCTCTACACACCCCAATACGTCCCTCCATCCAAGTTGTGTATCTGTGTGATTTATTTTTCCTTTGAATTTTTATGGGAAAAATGACTGATTTACAGTTCATGGGGGTTGTCTAATCACACATATGAAGTTTTGGACAGATCTGATTTTTTTAACCCTTCCAAACAGCCCCTGAGACACCAATTATGGCACTTCCGGTTGGCACAGGAAGCTATAAATACACACATGTCTTGACTGACATAGAAACCTAGGGAATCCTGAGTTTTAAGTCTTTAAGTTGAGAATTGACTGATCTACACAGGGTTGAATAATGCAGAGGCCTCGGCACCTTTCGAGGTGATGTACATCCAAATACCTTTTGGGTCAATTTAACCACTTCCGGTTGCTCCAGGAAGCTTAGAATCGACACAGGTAGACCTCATAGTGGTCTGATGGAATGTCATAGAAGACAGGTTCATACAGCATTCATAACCCATATAGACTCCAGGTTGTATTTAGGGGAGCAGGCAATGTATTCCTATGGGGAGAGAAGTCAATGCACACTGTTTTTTTGTAAACACCTTCTTTTAACTGTGAAAGGTTAATGCCACACAGTCAAGGTTAGGCTTGCACAGATCGGGAGGACCTTAGGAACAGTCCTGTGTTTGAATTGTCCTTCTAAACCTAACGGTTCCGCCGCTGTCACCCAAAATCCAATGACATTGTGGTGCAGGCATCATTGTGGGCCTATTTTTCTCATGGTCGCTGCGCTCAGACCGAGCGAGCTACGGTCAAGCGGGGCACCTCGTTGGACTCGGCACGGCCTTGGGATTATGTTTATGCCATTGCCTGCTCTCTGTGTCTTTAAACACCACGCTTTGTCACTCCATCCTTGCTGTGTGTGTGTGTGAGAGCTTTTCTTTGACATCTGTTGGGAAAAATGACTGATTTACAGTTCATGGGGGTTGTCTAATCACACATATGAAGTTTTGGACAGATCTGATTTTTTTAACCCTTCCAAACAGCCCCTGAGTCACCAATTATGGCACTTCCGGTTGGCACAGGAAGCTATAAATACACACATGTCTTGACTGACATAGAAACCTAGGGAATCCTGAGTTTTAAGTCTTTAAGTTGAGAATTGACTGATCTACACAGGGTTGAATAATGCAGAGGCCTCGGCACCTTTCGAGGTGATGTACATCCAAATACCTTTTGGGTCAATTTAACCACTTCCGGTTGCTCCAGGAAGCTTAGAATCGACACAGGTAGACCTCATAGTGGTCTGATGGAATGTCATAGAAGACAGGTTCATACAGCATTCATAACCCATATAGACTCCAGGTTGTATTTAGGGGAGCAGGCAATGTATTCCTATGGGGAGAGAAGTCAATGCACACTGTTTTTTTGTAAACACCTTCTTTTAACTGTGAAAGGTTAATGCCACACAGTCAAGGTTAGGCTTGCACAGATCGGGAGGACCTTAGGAACAGTCCTGTGTTTGAATTGTCCTTCTAAACCTAACGGTTCCGCCGCTGTCACCCAAAATCCAATGACATTGTGGTGCAGGCATCATTGTGGGCCTATTTTTCTCATGGTCGCTGCGCTCAGACCGAGCGAGCTACGGTCAAGCGGGGCACCTCGTTGGACTCGGCACGGCCTTGGGATTATGTTTATGCCATTGCCTGCTCTCTGTGTCTTTAAACACCACGCTTTGTCACTCCATCCTTGCTGTGTGTGTGTGTGAGAGCTTTTCTTTGACATCTGTTGGGAAAAATGACTGATTTACAGTTCATGGGGGTTGTCTAATCACACATATGAAGTTTTGGACAGATCTGATTTTTTTAACCCTTCCAAACAGCCCCTGAGTCACCAATTATGGCACTTCCGGTTGGCACAGGAAGCTATAAATACACACATGTCTTGACTGACATAGAAACCTAGGGAATCCTGAGTTTTAAGTCTTTAAGTTGAGAATTGACTGATCTACACAGGGTTGAATAATGCAGAGGCCTCGGCACCTTTCGAGGTGATGTACATCCAAATACCTTTTGGGTCAATTTAACCACTTCCGGTTGCTCCAGGAAGCTTAGAATCGACACAGGTAGACCTCATAGTGGTCTGATGGAATGTCATAGAAGACAGGTTCATACAGCATTCATAACCCATAAAGACCCCAGGTTGTATTTAGGGGAGCAGGCAATGTATTCCTATGGGGAGAGAAGTCAATGCACACTGTTTTTTTGTAAACACCTTCTTTTAACTGTGAAAGGTTAATGCCACACAGTCAAGGTTAGGCTTGCACAGATCGGGAGGACCTTAGGAACAGTCCTGTGTTTGAATTGTCCTTCTAAACCTAACGGTTCCGCCGCTGTCACCCAAAATCCAATGACATTGTGGTGCAGGCATCATTGTGGGCCTATTTTTCTCATGGTCGCTGCGCTCAGACCGAGCGAGCTACGGTCAAGAGGGGCACCTCGTTGGACTCGGCACGGCCTTGGGATTATGTTTATGCCATTGCCTGCTCTCTGTGTCTTTAAACACCACGCTTTGTCACTCCATCCTTGCTGTGTGTGTGTGTGAGAGCTTTTCTTTGACATCTGTTGGGATAAATGACTGATTTACAGTTCATGGGGGTTGTCTAATCACACATATGAAGTTTTGGACAGATCTGATTTTTTTAACCCTTCCAAACAGCCCCTGAGTCACCAATTATGGCACTTCCGGTTGGCACAGGAAGCTATAAATACACACATGTCTTGACTGACATAGAAACCTAGGGAATCCTGAGTTTTAAGTCTTTAAGTTGAGAATTGACTGATCTACACAGGGTTGAATAATGCAGAGGCCTCGGCACCTTTCGAGGTGATGTACATCCAAATACCTTTTGGGTCAATTTAACCACTTCCGGTTGCTCCAGGAAGCTTAGAATCGACACAGGTAGACCTCATAGTGGTCTGATGGAATGTCATAGAAGACAGGTTCATACAGCATTCATAACCCATAAAGACCCCAGGTTGTATTTAGGGGAGCAGGCAATGTATTCCTATGGGGAGAGAAGTCAATGCACACTGTTTTTTTGTAAACACCTTCTTTTAACTGTGAAAGGTTAATGCCACACAGTCAAGGTTAGGCTTGCACAGATCGGGAGGACCTTAGGAACAGTCCTGTGTTTGAATTGTCCTTCTAAACCTAACGGTTCCGCCGCTGTCACCCAAAATCCAATGACATTGTGGTGCAGGCATCATTGTGGGCCTATTTTTCTCATGGTCGCTGCGCTCAGACCGAGCGAGCTACGGTCAAGAGGGGCACCTCGTTGGACTCGGCACGGCCTTGGGATTATGTTTATGCCATTGCCTGCTCTCTGTGTCTTTAAACACCACGCTTTGTCACTCCATCCTTGCTGTGTGTGTGTGTGAGAGCTTTTCTTTGACATCTGTTGGGATAAATGACTGATTTACAGTTCATGGGGGTTGTCTAATCACACATATGAAGTTTTGGACAGATCTGATTTTTTTAACCCTTCCAAACAGCCCCTGAGTCACCAATTATGGCACTTCCGGTTGGCACAGGAAGCTATAAATACACACATGTCTTGACTGACATAGAAACCTAGGGAATCCTGAGTTTTAAGTCTTTAAGTTGAGAATTGACTGATCTACACAGGGTTGAATAATGCAGAGGCCTCGGCACCTTTCGAGGTGATGTACATCCAAATACCTTTTGGGTCAATTTAACCACTTCCGGTTGCTCCAGGAAGCTTAGAATCGACACAGGTAGACCTCATAGTGGTCTGATGGAATGTCATAGAAGACAGGTTCATACAGCATTCATAACCCATAAAGACCCCAGGTTGTATTTAGGGGAGCAGGCAATGTATTCCTATGGGGAGAGAAGTCAATGCACACTGTTTTTTTGTAAACACCTTCTTTTAACTGTGAAAGGTTAATGCCACACAGTCAAGGTTAGGCTTGCACAGATCGGGAGGACCTTAGGAACAGTCCTGTGTTTGAATTGTCCTTCTAAACCTAACGGTTCCGCCGCTGTCACCCAAAATCAAATGACATTGTGGTGCAGGCTTCATTGTGGGCCTATTTTTCTCATGGTCGCTGCGCTCAGACCGAGTGAGCTACGGTCAAGCGGGGCACCTCGTTGGACTCGGCACGGCCTTGGGATTATGTTTATGCCATTGCCCGCTCTCTGTGTCTTTAAACACCACGCTTTGTCACTCCATCCTTGCTGTGTGTGTGTGTGTGAGAGCTTTTCTTTGACATCTGTTGGGAAAAATGACTGATTTACAGTTCATGGGGGTTGTCTAATCACACATTTGAAGTTTTGGACAGATCTGATTTTTTTAACCCTTCCAAACAGCCCCTGAGACACCAATTATGGCACTTCCGGTTGGCACAGGAAGCTATAAATAAACTCATATCCTCATTGGGGTATGCCTTTACAGAATCCTGAGTTTTAAGTCTTTACGTTAAGAACTGAGTTATTTACGGAGGGTTTAGTGAGTGTGTGTTATTTCAGAAAATCATAGAAAATCACAGAAATGTCGCAGAGCTCCGCAGCACATTTTAAAAATACTCGTATGAACACCCTGCAACTGGATCTGTAACCGTTGAAAAAAAAAACACCTATATCTGAACATCACGATCTGGTCACCGTACGATTTCTCGTAAATGACGATAGATAAATGGCCGATTTTTTTTATTGACACCGGAGGCTCCTTGACTTTGACGTGAAGTGAAAAAATCTTTTCTCTATTTTCATTTTGGACCTTTAATCCCAGAAATATGGCCATAACTCAAAAACCGTTGAGGCCTAGACGCCATCTTGTTCGGGGCCATCTTCCCATAATGCCAAACCTACGCTCACCAAGTTTCGGCTTCGAAATATTTTCGGTTTCCGAGATATGGCACGTCGTGATTCGGGATGTTTTGTCCAATAGCAATATGATTGCTTATGCCCTCTTGTGGGATATTCCGGCATTGCGCAAAAATGGGCTAAAATTTGTTTATTTTATTAAACGAAAACCGAATGTCCGACAAAGTTCATTTGATGACTTCCCGGTAGGTCTGGCCCTACCGCTCGGCCCGACGCCGTCCCCGAATTTCTAAAATGTTTTCGGACGTCTAGTAAGGGACCGTACAGTTCCAATAGGGACTTTCTCACTAACCATACGGTGATTGTCGAAATGTTCCCTTAAGGTATGTAAGGCTCTTAAGTTTTAATAAACAGAGTCCCAGCATACAAATGATCAGTTCTTTATTCAGAGAGCTCTGCCCTCTCAAGTTCAGAGCCCATCTTTTATACACGCATCAGTCGAGAACCCCACCCCGCTTTAGGATGGCTGTATTGTTCCACTGTACACTTACATTGTTTATCATATTCTGCAACATGTTTCATGATTTTCTGCAAGACTAACAGTTTCTCCTCTCCGGGTGGGGACAGAATGTCCAGTAAGGAACACAGTGTTCTAATTATATCCTGCCAATTATATCCTGCCAACGCTGCACATATTACCAACTTATGTGTCAAATGGATTTCACACACAGTGAAAGATTAGTGGAATCTGTGTGGGTAGCTGGACAGGTAGGATGACTGACAGTGAAGGTAAACAGGTGGTCACGTGTCAGGTGACAGAGGAATGGATGAGACTGAGGCAGGAATTCCTTTAACCATAAAGTGGTATATTTACTGAGTAGTGTGGATTCATGGACGCACAGAACTTCTGGATCAGATGGAGTTAAGGAAGAGAAAGCAGCGAGATCAGGCGATGGCAATTTCCTCCTTTTATGGAGTTGAGATCTGTCGGACATTTCCACCTGACCTAATTAAAGCGCCCCTGGCCCAGCTGAGAAAATGGCAATGAATTAAAGGATTATTCCACCAACTCCATGGGCCTTTTCTACACACAGTGATACAGTTTCAGGTTGAAATATTTTAGTCATTACTTTAAACACAAATTCTACTATCACCCTTGTGATGTTGAGTGGAGGATGGTATAACTCATCATTTTCACCACTTTTGCCTCTTATTAGTTTTTGACTCCTTCCCAGTTTTAGAATAGTTTGATTCCCCTTCCCATACAGCCTACTGAAATGAATACATACACTACCGTTGAAAAGTTTAGGGTCACTTAGAAATGTCCTTGTTTTTGAAAGAAAAGTATGTTTTTTTGGTCCATTAAAATCACATCAAATTGACCATTTATACAGTGTAGCCGTTGTTAATGTTGTAAATTACTTGTAGCTGGAAACGGATGATTTTTTAAAATGGAATATCTACATAGGTGTACAGAGGCCCATTATCAGCACCCATCACTCCTGTGATCCAATGGCATGTTGTGTTAGCTAATCCAAGTTTATAATTTTAAAGGGCTAATTAATCATTACAAAACCCTTTTGCAATTATGTTAGCACAGCTGAAAACTGTGGTGCTGATAAAAGAAGCAATAAAACGGTCCTTTTTTAGACTAGTTGAGTATGCCTCGCCTGGTTCACCAACTACTTCTCTGATAGAGTTCAGTGTGTCAAATCGGAGGGTCTGCTGTCCGGACCTCTGGCAGTCTCTATGGGGGTGCCACAGGGTTCAATTCTTGGACCGACTCTCTTCTCTTTATACATCAATGAGGTCGCTCTTGCTGCTGGTGAGTCTCTGATCCACCTCCACGCAGACGACACCATTCTGTATACTTCTGGCCCTTCTTTGGACACTGTGTTAACAACCCTCCAGGCAAGCTTCAATGCCATACAACTCTCCTTCCGTGGCCTCCAATTGCTCTTAAATACAAGCAAAACTAAATGCATGCTTTTCAACCGATCGCTACCCGCACCTGCCCGCCTGTCCAACATCACTACTCTGGACGGCTCTGACTTAGAATACGTGGACAACTACAAATACTTAGCTGTCTGGTTAGACTGTAAACTCTCCTTCGAGACCCATATCAAACATCTGCAATCCAAAGTTAAATCTAGAATTGGCTTCCTATTTCGCAACAAAGCATCCTTCACTCATGCTGCCAAACATACCCTTGTAAAACTGACCATCCTACCAATCCTCGACTTTGGCGATGTCATTTACAAAATATCCTCCAATACCCTACTCAACAAATTGGATGCAGTCTATCACAGTGCAATCCGTTTTGTCCCCAAAGCCCCATATACTACCCACCATTGCTACCTGTACGCTCTCGTTGGCTGGCCCTCGCTTCATACTCGTCGCCAAACCCACTGGCTCCATGTCATCTACAAGACCGTGCTAGGTAAAGTACCCCCTTATCTCAGCTCGCTGGTCACCATAGCATCTCCCACCTGTAGCACACGCTCCAGCAGGTATATCTCTCCAGTCACCCCCAAAACCAATTCTTTCTTTGGCCGCCTCCTTCCAGTTCTCTGCTGCCAATGACTTGAACGAACTACAAAAAGCACTGAAACTGGAAACACTTATCTCCCTCACTGGCTTTAAGCACCAACTGTCAGAGCAGCTCACAGATTACTGCACCTGTACATAGCCCACCTATATTTTAGCCCAAACAACTACCTCTTTCCCTACTGTATTTAATTTATTTATTTATTTTGCTCCTTTGCACCCCATTATTTTTATTTCTACTTTGCACATTCTTCCATTGCAAATCTACCATTCCAGTGTTTTACTTGCTATATTGTATTTACTTCGCCACCATGGCCTTTTATTGCCTTTACCTCCCTTATCTCACCTCATTTGCTCACATCGTATATAGACTTGTTTATACTGTATTATTGACTTTATGTTTGTTTTACTCCATGTGTAACTCTGTGTCGTATGTGTCAAACTGCTTTGCTTTATCTTGGCCAGGTCGCAATTGTAAATGAGAACTTGTTCTCAACTTGCCTACCTGGTTAAATAAAGGTGAAATAAATAAATCTGGGTCATTTGTGGGTTCGATTACAGGCTCAAAATGGCCAGAAACAAAGACCTTTCTTCTGAAAGTCGTCAGTCTATTCTTGTTCTGAGAAATAAAGGCTGTTCCATGTGAGACATTTCCAAGAAACTGAAGATCTCGTGCAGTTCTGTGTACTACTCCCTTCACAGAACAGTGCAAACTGGCTCTAACCAGAATAGAAAGAGGAGTGGGAGGCCCCTGTGCACAACTGGGCAAGAGGAAAGTAAACTGCCCAGAGGCTAGGATATGCATATACTTGATATCATTGGATAGAAAACACTCTGAAGTTTATAAAACTGTAAAAATAATGTCTGTGGGTATAACAGAACTGATATGACAGGCGAAAACCTTGAGTAAACCCATCCGGAATTTTTATTTCCTGAAGTCACAGATTTTTTCAATGCTTGCCTATGGGATATTCAAATTGATAGGACCCAGATTGTAGTTCCTTTGGCTTCCACTAGATGTCAACAGTCTTTAGAAAGGGTTTCATGCTTGTTTTTTGAAAAATGAGTATTTGTAGTTTTTCCAAGATGTCCCCCATTAGAAAAGTAGTCATGTTGCACGCATCAACGAGAGTGCGCTCTTTGTTATTTATCTTTGCTATTGAACACACTATTCTCCGTCTTAAATATTATTGTTTATTCCCATATTAGAATACCTGAGGATTAATTGGAAACTTTGTTTGACTTTTTTGGACGATCTTTGGTATCTTTTACCGGTAAGCTTTAGGATTCGATTGTGTGCATGTTGAACGAGTGACCTACTGAATCAAGCGCGCCATCTAAACTGATACTTTTGGGATATAATGAAGGATATTATCGAACAAAACGACCATTCATTGTGTAGCTGGGACCCTTGGGATTGCAATCAGAGGAAGATCTTCAAAGGTAAGTGATTTATTTAATTGCTGTCTGTGATTTTGTGACGCCTGTGCTGGTTGAAAAAGTATTTTGATGTGGGGAGCTGTCCTCAGATAATCGCGTGGTATGCTTTCTCCGTAAAGTCTTTTTCAAATCTGACAACGCAGTTGGATTAACAAGAAGTTTTTAAATTATGTAAAACACTTCTATTTTCATGAATGTTTAATATTCCGATTTTTGTATTTTAAATTTCACGCTCTGCAATTTCACCGGATGTTGTCGTAGGTGTCCTGCTAGCGTTTGGACATAGGCAAGTCAGTTAAGAACAAATTCTTATTTTCAATGATGGCCTAGGAACATTGGGTTAACTGCCTTGTTCAGGTGCAGAACGACAGATTTTTACCTTGTCAGCTCGGGGATTCGATCTTGCAACCTTTCCCACCTACCCACTAGGCTACCTGTCACCCGGTATGGCCAAAAGAGGACTGGTCATCACTCTGAGCCTGGTTCCTCTCTCGGTTTCTTCCTAGGTTCCTGCTTTCTAGGGAGTTTTTTTGTGGCCACTGTGCTTCTACATCTGCATTGCTTGCTCTTTGGGATTTTAGGATGGGTTTCTGTTAACCTCTCTGGGACCGTTTGGGACGCCAGAGTCCCACCTTTCAACTGCCAGTGAAACTGCAGGGCGCCAAATTCAAAACAACAGAAATCCCATAATTAATATTCCTCAAACATACAAGTATTTTACACCATTTTAAAGATACAATTGTCGTTAATCCAACCACTATCCGATTTCAAAAACGCTTTTCGGTGAAAGCAGAACATATCGTTATGTTAGGTCAGAGCCAAGTCACAGAAAGCATTCAGCCATTTTCCAACCAAAGAGTGGATCTGAGTTTACATAGGAGCGTTACGTTCAGTAGTTCCACAACATCCGGTGATTTTTGCAGAAAGCCACATCAATTACAGAAATGCTCATAATAAATGTTGATGAAAATACAAGAATTATGCACGGAATTATAGATACACTTCTCCTTAATGTAACCGCTGTGTCCGATTTAAAAAAAACTTTACCAAAAAGGCATAATCTGAGTACGGCGCTCAGACAACAAAATCAAGCCAAACAAATGTCCGCCATGTTGGAGCCGAGAGATGTCAGAATAACATGATAAATATTCACTTACCTTTGATCTTCATCAGAATGCACTCCCAGGAATCCCAGGTCCACAATAAGCGCTTGTTCTGTTCGATAATGTACATTTATTTCAAAATAGCTCCTTTTTGTTGGCGCGTTCAGTACACAATCTAAACTCGCTAAGCGCGTTCACTAGTTTCAGACGAAAAGTCAAAAAAAGTTCTGTTACAGTCCGTAGCATCATGTCAAACGATGTTTAGAATCAATCTTTAGGGCGTTTTTAAATCTTCATTAATGTTCCAACCGGACAATTCCTTTGTCTGTACAAATGAAGTGGAACGTAGCTACCTTTCACGTGAGCGCGCCAGACTGAGGCTGTGGCACTCTGCCAGACCACTCACTCATAGAGCCCTTATGAGCCCCTCCTTTAGAGTAGAATCCTCAAAACAGGTTTTAAATACTGTTGACATCTAGTGGAAGCCTTGGGAAGTGAAAAATAACTAACATCACACGGTATCTTCAATAGGAGCTGAGTTGAATAACTACAAACCTCAGATTTCCCACTTCCTGGTAGGATGTTTGTCTCAGGATTTTACCTGCCATATGAGTTCTGTTATACTCACAGACATCATTCAAACATTTTTAGAAACTTCAGAGTGTTTTCTTTCCAAATGTTCTATTTATATGCATATTCTAGCTTTTTCGGCTGAGTAGCAGGCAGCTTAATTTGGGCATGTTTTTCATACAAGCTACCCAATACTGCCCCCTACCCCAAAGAAGTTAACTTCACTAGGGTAGGGGGCAGCATTTGGAATTTTGGATGAAAAGCATGCCCAAATTAAACTGCCTGCTACTCGGGCCCATAAGCTAGGATATGCATATAATTAGTCAATTTGGATAGAAAACACTGTTAAAATAATGTCTGAGTATAACAGAACTGATATGGCAGGCGAAAGCCAGAGGAAAATCCAACCAGGAAGTACTATAATTTTGAAAGTCTGTTTTTCCATTGAAAGCCTATCCACCATACAAAGACTTAGGACCCAGTGGAAATCTGTCTTCCTCAACATGTGACCAGTCTTTAGGCATTGTTTCAGATCTCTATGGCTTCCTCAACACGTGACCAGTCTTTAGGCATTGTTTCAGGTTTTTACTCTGAAAAATGAGGGAGATACACCGCTTTCAATGAGAGGACAGTGGAAATTTCCATCCATGAGCCAGGCGCGTGATCGGGAGCGCGCATTTCTTGTTTACCTTTTTCCATTGACGAAGCTTTTGTCCGGTTGAAATTTTATTGATTATTAATGACAAAAGCAACCTGAAGATTGCTTTTAAACGTTGTTTGACATGTTTCTGCTATCTTTTGTTGTGTTTTTTGACTTTTCGAGAGTGCTTATTGTGCCTTTGGATTTCTGAACTAAACACACCAACAAAACGGAGGTATTTGGACATAAAAATTTACTTTATCGAAGAAAACAAACATTTGTTGTCTAACATGGAGACCTGGGAGTGCCACCAGATGAAGATCATCAAAGGTAAGTGATTCATTTTAATGCTATTTCTGACTTTTGTGAAGCTCTCCTTGGTTGGAAAATGGCTGTATGGGTTTCTGTGTCTAGTCGCTGAACTAACATAATCGCAGAGTGTGCTTTTGCCGTAAAGACTTTTTGAAATCTGACACAGCGGTTGCATTAATGAGAAGTTTATCTGTATTTGTTTAACACTTGTATCTATTATCAATGTTTATGATGATTATTTCTGTTTTTTGATGTGGCTCTCTTTACTTTCATCGGATGTTTGTTTGAGACAATGCATTTCTGAACACAACACACCAATTTCAAATGAGGTTTTTGGACATAAAGATTAACTTTATCGAACAAAACACACATTTATTGTGTAACATGAAGTCCTGTGAGTACCATCTGATGAAGATCATCAAAGGTTAGTGATTAATTTAATCGCTATTTCTGACTTTTATGAGACCTCTCCTTGGCTGGAAAATGGCTGTATGGTTTTCTGTGACTAGGTGCTGACCTAACATAATCGTTTGGTGTGCTTCGCCGTAAAGCCTATTTGAAATCGAACACTGTGGCTGGATTTACAAGAAGTGTATCTTTAAAATGGTGTAAAATAATTTTAATTATGGGATTTGAACCAGATAGATTAACCTCTTACATCTATGGGGGCGCTATTTCATTTTTGGATGAAAAACGTTCCCGTTTTAAACAAGATATTTTGTCACAAAAAGATGCTCGACTATGCATATAATTGATAGCATTCGAAAGAAAACACTCTGACGTGTCCAGAAATACCAAGATATTCTCTGTGCGTGCCCTAGAACGTGAGCTTCAGGCAAAACCAAGATGAGATGGCATCCAGGAAATGACAAGGATTTTTGAGGCTCTGTTTTCCATTGTCTCCTTATATGGCTGTGAATGCGAGAGGAATGAGCCTGCCCTTTCTGTCGTTTCCCCAAGGTGTCTGCAGCATTGTGACGTATTTGTAGGCAGATCATTGGAAGATTGACCATAAGAGACCACATTTACCAGGTGTCCGCCCGGTGTCCTGCGCCGAAATTGGTGCGCAAAAGTCACCTGCCAGTATTTTTACATGGGATACAGAGAGGAAAGCAAGCTTCCACGAACTGCATATCAATGAAGAGATATGTGAAAAAACACCTTGAGGATTGATTCCAAACAACGTTTGCCATGTTTCGGTCGATATTATGTAGTTAATCCGGAAAAAGTTTTACGTTGTAGGTGACTGAATTTTCGGTTCGTTTCGGTAGCCAGACGCAATGTAGAAAACGGAGCGATTTCTCCTACACACAGACGCTTTCAGGAAAAACTGCGCATTTGGTATGTAACTGAGAGTCTCCTCATTGAAAACATCAGAAGCTCTTCAAAGGTAAATGATTTTATTTATTTGGTTATCTGGTTTTTGTGAAAATGTTGCGTGCTAAATGCTACTCAAAATGCTATGCTAGCTTTGCATACTCTTACACAAATTAGTCAATTTCTATGGTTCAAAAGCATATTTTGAAAATCTGAGATGACAGTGTTGTTAAGAAAAGGCTAAGCTTGAGAGCAGACGCATTATTTTCATTTTATTTGCGATTTTCAGAAATCGTTAACGTTGCGTTATGCTAATGAGCCTGAGGCTTTAGTCACAAACCCGGATCCGGGATGGGGAGTTTCAAGAAGTTAAGCACTTTTTGACAACTACTGATGTAAAAAGGGCTTCTTAAAATACATTTGATTAACATGTATATCACACCAACTGTCTGTTTTTTCCTGATGTTCACACAGGATACCATGTTGAGACATTCTCCACATCCAGAGAGCAACAGCAGGAAGATCAGAGAGCAAAGAGGTCTCATCACTGCCCACATTGTGAAGAGATTTTCCCATTTCTATCAAAGCTAAAAATACACCTAAAAATACACACAGGAGAGAAGCCTTACTCCTGCTCTGACTGTGGAAAACGCTTCAAAACATCAACGGTGCTAAAACGTCATCAGAGAACACACACAAGAGAGAAGCCTTTCTTCTGTCCTGACTGTGGAACTCGTTTCTCTCAGCTTTCCTACTTAAAATCACATGAACGTCTCCATACAGGGGAGAAGCCATACTCCTGCTCTGATTGTGGAAAATGCTTCAAAACATCAACGGTGCTAAAACGTCATCAGAGAACACACACAGGAGAGAAGCCTTACTCCTGCCCTGACTGTGGAACTCGTTTCTCTCAGCTTTCCCACTTAAAATCACACGAACGTGTACATACAGGAGAGAAGCCTTTCTTCTGCTCTGACTGTGGTGCAAGTTTCTCTCAGCTGAGCACCTTAAAAACACACCAACGTATACACACAGGAGCGAAGCCTTATTCCTGCTCTGACTGTGGAAAATGTTTTAAAACATCAAATGAGCTAAAAGTTCATCAGACAACACACACAGGAGAGAAGCCTTTCTTCTGCCCTGACTGTGGAACTCGTTTCTCTCAGCTTTCCCACTTAAAATCACACGAACGTGTACATACAGGAGAGAAGCCTTTCTTCTGCTCTGACTGTGGGGCGAGTTTCTCTCAGCTGGGCACCTTAAAAACACACCAACGTATACACACAGGAGCGAAGCCTTATTCCTGCTCTGACTGTGGAAAATGTTTTAAAACATCAAATGAGCTAAAAGTTCACCAGAGAACACACACAGGAGAGAAGCCTTACGTCTGCTCTGACTGTGGAAAACGTTTTAAAACATCAAATGAGCTAAAAGTTCACCAGAGAACACACACAGGAGAGAAGCCTTACGTCTGCTCTGACTGTGGGGCGAGTTTCTCTCATCTGGGCACCTTAAAAACACACCAACTTATACACACTGGTGAGAAGCCTTACTTCTGCTCTGACTGTGGAAAATGCTTCAAAACATCAACTGAGCTAAAAGTTCATCAGAGAACACACACAGGAGACAAGCCGTATTACTGCTCTGAGTGTGGAACTAGTTTCTCTAAATTTTCCATCTTAAAAACACATGAACGTATACATACAGGAGAGAAGCCTTACGTCTGCTCTGATTGTGGAAAATACTTCACAACATCAACTCATCTAAAAGTTCATCAGAGAACACACACAGGGGAGAAGCCATACTCCTGCTCTGACTGTGGAAAACGTTTTAAAACATCAAATGAGCTAAAAGTTCACCAGAGAACACACACAGGAGAGAAGCCTTACGTCTGCTCTAACTGTGGAACTAGTTTCTCTCGACTTTACCATTTACAATCACATGAACGTATACATACAGGAGAGAAGCCTTTCTTCTGCCCTGACTGTGGAACTCGTTTCTCTCAGCTTTCCCACTTAAAATCACACGAACGTGTACATACAGGAGAGAAGCCTTTCTTCTGCTCTGACTGTGGGGCGAGTTTCTCTCAGCTGGGCACCTTAAAAACACACCAACGTATACACACAGGAGCGAAGCCTTATTCCTGCTCTGACTGTGGAAAATGTTTTAAAACATCAAATGAGCTAAAAGTTCACCAGAGAACACACACAGGAGAGAAGCCTTACGTCTGCTCTGACTGTGGAAAACGTTTTAAAACATCAAATGAGCTAAAAGTTCACCAGAGAACACACACAGGAGAGAAGCCTTACGTCTGCTCTGACTGTGGGGCGAGTTTCTCTCATCTGGGCACCTTAAAAACACACCAACTTATACACACTGGTGAGAAGCCTTACTTCTGCTCTGACTGTGGAAAATGCTTCAAAACATCAACTGAGCTAAAAGTTCATCAGAGAACACACACAGGAGACAAGCCGTATTACTGCTCTGAGTGTGGAACTAGTTTCTCTAAATTTTCCATCTTAAAAACACATGAACGTATACATACAGGAGAGAAGCCTTACGTCTGCTCTGATTGTGGAAAATACTTCACAACATCAACTCATCTAAAAGTTCATCAGAGAACACACACAGGGGAGAAGCCATACTCCTGCTCTGACTGTGGAAAACGTTTTAAAACATCAAATGAGCTAAAAGTTCACCAGAGAACACACACAGGAGAGAAGCCTTACGTCTGCTCTAACTGTGGAACTAGTTTCTCTCGACTTTACCATTTACAATCACATGAACGTATACATACAGGAGAGAAGCCTTTCTTCTGCCCTGACTGTGGAACTCGTTTCTCTCAGCTTTCCCACTTAAAATCACACGAACGTGTACATACAGGAGAGAAGCCTTTCTTCTGCTCTGACTGTGGGGCGAGTTTCTCTCAGCTGGGCACCTTAAAAACACACCAACGTATACACACAGGAGCGAAGCCTTATTCCTGCTCTGACTGTGGAAAATGTTTTAAAACATCAAATGAGCTAAAAGTTCACCAGAGAACACACACAGGAGAGAAGCCTTACGTCTGCTCTGACTGTGGAAAACGTTTTAAAACATCAAATGAGCTAAAAGTTCACCAGAGAACACACACAGGAGAGAAGCCTTACGTCTGCTCTGACTGTGGGGCGAGTTTCTCTCATCTGGGCACCTTAAAAACACACCAACTTATACACACTGGTGAGAAGCCTTACTTCTGCTCTGACTGTGGAAAATGCTTCAAAACATCAACTGAGCTAAAAGTTCATCAGAGAACACACACAGGAGACAAGCCGTATTACTGCTCTGAGTGTGGAACTAGTTTCTCTAAATTTTCCATCTTAAAAACACATGAACGTATACATACAGGAGAGAAGCCTTACGTCTGCTCTGATTGTGGAAAATACTTCACAACATCAACTCATCTAAAAGTTCATCAGAGAACACACACAGGGGAGAAGCCATACTCCTGCTCTGACTGTGGAAAACGTTTTAAAACATCAAATGAGCTAAAAGTTCACCAGAGAACACACACAGGAGAGAAGCCTTACGTCTGCTCTAACTGTGGAACTAGTTTCTCTCGACTTTACCATTTACAATCACATGAACGTATACATACAGGAGAGAAGCCTTTCTTCTGCTCTGACTGTGGGGCGAGTTTCTCTCAGCTGGGCACCTTAAAAACACACCAACGTATACACACAGGAGGGAAGCCTTATTCCTGCTCTGACTGTGGAAAATGTTTTAAAACATCAAATGAGCTAAAAGTTCACCAGACAACACACACAGGAGAGAACTAGTTTCTCTCAGCTTTCCCACTTAAAATCACATGAACGTATACATACAGGGGAGAAGCCACACTCCTGTTCTGAATGTGGAAAATGTTTCACAAAATCAACTCATCTAAAAGTTCATCAGAGAACACACACAGGAGAGAAGGCTTACTCCTGTTCTGACTGTGGTTTAAGTTTCTCTCGACTGTATACCTTAAAAAACATAAACCTATACATGGAGAGAAACCATACTCCTGCTCTGCCCGTGTAAAATGCTTCAAAACAGCAACTGAGCTAAAAGTTCATCAGAGACCACACTCATGAGAGAAGCCTGCTTATGTCTGCTCTGACTTTTGAGTGAGTTTCTCTCAAAGGCTAGACCCAAGACAAACGTCTTGCCAAAGGCTGCTTGTTTGAATCTCATCAAGGAGGACTTGAGCATTTCAGCTAATTAGCAACTTTGCAACTACTTACTACTTTTTAACTATGTTAGCGTGTTAGCTTAGCATGCAACTACTTAGCATGTTAGCTAACCTTTCCCCTAAAACCATTTAACCCCTCACCCCTAACCTAGCTAATGTTAGCAACAACAAATTGGAATTTGGGCATAGGCCCACTTGAGAGCCAGGCCCAGCCAGTCAGAATGAGTTTTTCCACACAAAATGTTTTTATTACAGACAGAAATACTACTCAGCCCCCCCAGACAATCCTGCAGGTGAAGAGGTCCTGGGCTGCCATGGTTACATGTGATCTGCAGTTGTGAGGCCGGTTGGATGTACTGCCAAATTCTCTAAAAGGACGAAGGACGTTAGAGGTGGCAGCACTGGTGGACGTTCCTGCAGTCATCATGAGAATTGCACATTCCCTAAACTTGAGACATCTGTGACGTAGTGTGGCCTTTATTTAGGTTTACATGCTCACTAACAGGGATATTAACGAATTTGTGCAAACATTTGAGAGAAATAAGATTTGTGTGCCTATGGAACATCTCTGGAAGTTTTTATTTCAGCTCATGGAACCAATACTTTACATGTTTTGTTTATATTTTAGTTCAGTTTATATTGGTAGGCCAATGTCATGTAACCGAACATGCAAAATGGAGTGGATGTTTTTGTAACATATAATACGTTTTGCTCTGAGACCAGGTTGTCCCTCTGCAGTATTCTGTGGAAAGGAGTGAGTTGATACTTCTTACATTTTTTATTGAACCTTTATTTAACGAGGCAAGTCAGTTTAGGACAAATTCTTAATTACAATGATGGCCTAGGAACAGTGGGTTAACTGCCTTGTTCAGAGGCAGAACAACAGATTTTTACCTTGTCAGCTCAGGGATTTGATCTAGCAACCTTTTGGTTACTGGCCCAACGCTCTAACCACAAGTCTACCTTCCACCCCTAACGTGTATCAGATAGAGATGGTGTGATGATCACTTTTCACCACTAGTTTGGGGGGATTATTTTACCATTTTATTTAATGATACACAGCTTATGAAATTAATACATGTGTTTATTAATTGTCTTTCAAACTAGATGAGTTATTTTGAGCCCCAAAGTTATAGCGATAAAACAGTGTGAAATAAATGATCTGTTTGATCATGTCAACATCGTACTTTCAACATCTGAGCTAGCAGTCATCATCATGAATCAAGTCCACAATCTACTGGCAAATCCTTTTTAATCTTTGTCATATGAAGAGAAATAATGAGAAATTATAGATAAAATGTATCGGTGCTCATTGGCAATTGGACATAAACATCACACAACAAATTGCAAATTCAACAATGATTGGTTTGGAAGGAATCAGTGGCTAACTGCAAGCATTGCAAAGCAATCATTAGCCTACTATTCAGTGGAGTGGCTGTGTGGTCTCAAGTCGAAGATTAAGGGGCTCTTTTCCTAGTTTAAAACTGTAAACATTCAACATTGGCCATGCTGTCAATGGAGCTTGATTTTACGCCATGCTCAAATCAACTTTACTCGCTACTGCAAAACCTGACTTGTGTGAGTTCAAAACAACTGGGAACTTGGGGAAAAACAAGCTACGACTGAGAAAATATGTTTTGAACTTTCATCCAACTCGGAATTGTAAATTGGGAACTCGTGCCTCTTTCTACAGCTATGACCTGAAGATCACTGACGTCATCATGATTCCTTTTTCTTCTTCTTCGAGTTCCCAGTTGTCTTGAAAGCACCACAAATCCAGAGAATGCCATAATTTGTTGACGAAGTTTGATGACAAAATATTCCCACAAATTACTGCCGCGCCACCTTCCTATTCAAGTGAGCACAGCACAACAAAGTGAATCCAAAAATGTCTTGTATGCTGCTGCATAAATTATGTAATATGCCAGGGAGATGTGTATTCTGTAGCTAAGAAAGTAATACTAAGTGTATGTTGTGTAGTAAGATGTTTGTAGGCCATGTGCCTCACCCTAATTATTTTGTCTCGTTTCACATCTTAATTTTGCCTACTGTCGTGACTTGGTGATTCACATGTTGCCTATAACCTGTTTTTGAGAAATGTAATCATTGAATATTGTAAGAATTTTCATTGTCTGCATATGCCCCTTTATTTATCCTACGGTTCTGACTTGGCGTACAGGGAGAACACTGTAAGAACGGCCCATGTTCTGGACTACGTCCGTCCTTGCTCGCTCATTAATGTCTTTATCGAAATGACGGATTGCCTCTTGTCGTCCCCTTATGCCATAGTTTGTAAATATCAATTGTCAGTAGAAACCACATTTGTTTAAGTAAGTCAGGCATGTTATTTTAAAAGGCAGTAAATGATTCAGCTTGGATTCGAACCAGGGACTGTAGTGATGTCTCTTGCAATGAGAATGAGGTCCCTTAGACCGCTGCGCCACTCGGGAGACCTTAAAAGGTTTGCGCCCAATGTAGGGCAGGAGTTGGAAGGCACAAGCAGGGAGCCCAGCAAACAGAGAGTTGAGTAATTTTTTGGTACTCCTCCCCAGATCTGTGCCTCACCACAAACCTGCCTCGAAGCTCCACAGAAAAGTTATTTGACCCCATTGCTTGGTTTTTGCTCTGACTTGCACTGTCAAATGTGGGACCTTATATGGACAGGTGTGATCCTTTTCCAATCATGTACATACATTTGAATTTACCACAGGTGGACCCCAATCAAATTGTAGAAACATCTCAAGGAAGATCAATGGAAACAGGATGCACTTGAGCTGAATTTTGAGTCTCAGAGGAAAGGGTCTGAATATTTATGCAAATAAGGTATTCTTTTTTATAAATTGACAAATTTATAAAATACTTTTTTCGCTTTGTCATTATGTGTATATTGTGTGTATATTGATGAGGGGTAAAAAATGCATTTAATCCATTTTTGTATAAGCCTGTAAGTAACAATATGTGGAAAAAGTCAAGGGGTCCTGTATAATGCCCTGTATATGCTTTAAACTACAATTTAAGGATCTGAAGTGATAAACACAAAGGCATAATGGAAAATGCATTTCCAATGGTTCTCTGTATGAGTCACATTAAAACACTAGGAAGGGCAGTGGTTATCTGTATTAGTATTACCAACATAAAAACACCTAGGAAGAGCAGTGGTTCTCTCTGTGTTAGTATTATCTCTGTTTCACCCACATTAAAACACCTAGGTAGAGCAGAGAGGACAGAGCATGTGGCTTTGTAACACACAGGTGTTTCATATCCACACTGGGATGATTTTAACAGTGCAACGCCACACAGGCCTCATGCCTCTCAGGTAGGAGGGTACCAGAAGTAAACTAATAATAAACACAAAACTAATGACTGAGCACACAGGGGCACAGCACTTTAGGAGGACACAGTCACCAACAATATATCCCGTTGTCAATACTTTCAACTGGCTCAGCTCACTGTTACAGTACAGCACCAACAAATTCCATGTATTAAGTAACCATCTGTCTTTTGTAACCAGAAAAACGTAACATAATACTGTTTTGAGAGTCCCTGATTTATATTTACTATGTTACACCTCGTCAATGAGACGAGGCTGCTCCTATATTATGCACAGCAGGTCAAGAGGTGTGTTTTCCCTTCAGCATCTGCATGTGGCATAAGCTCACCCACCTCACAGCATGAATCTAAAATGGTTAACTAGGCAATTACTTGAATAATTCAATGGATGTTTTGTTTACAGACTTGATGAGTAAATTGTCTTGTTTAAAAAAAAAACGTGACTTCGCAATGGGGCCATCAATGGGAATTGGGCCGTGCTTCAGCTGAACTGCACTACGGAAAATGCCCTCTGAGCACAATGGAAAGCATGCTTACAGACTGGAAGCCTGGCCCCTTGATCCAAAAGAGGTGTAATTGCAGAACGCAATTAGGGGCGTTCTCTGATATCGAGTGTTTCATGATATCTACTTTAAACCAATTGATGCTCCCCGTTGGTCCGTGTCCGTTTCTTTTGCATTGGGACAAGTTGTTGACATCTGTTACATTGTAGCTAACCCTAACCCTTTTCCTAACCTTAACCTCAGTCTTAAACGTCGGCAAAAAAGGTAATTAAATTGTTGCCTGAAGCACAGTTAAAGTCACCAATGCTCTGGATAACATGAACACAGACTAACCAGCTCTGCTAAGGCGAGTAAATTGGTCAGACTTCTCTCATTTGTACTGAAAGTAGCTCGCAAGCTAGCCAATGCTAACCAGTTAACTTGGATGCTTGACTGCCGTTGTGAGGTCAGAACGCTTGAATCAACCCTCCTCCTCCGCCAGACCGGAGCTAACCCTTTCCCTAACCTCAGTCTCCTAACCTGCCAAGGTAATTAACCTAAATTGCCACTTTAATGATCCTAACCTGTAAGGGGCACACTCCAACACTCAGACATAGCGTGCGTTCCTAAATTCGCTCTGGCTGTATACTCCGATTTCAGAGCACTCTGGTCTGAGTGCCAGAGGGCAGAATAATTGATGAAAAACGAACGCTCAACACTCCTTGAATACCGCCGTAGGTGGCGGCAGACAAGTTATAGTTGTGTTAATGTCAGTACACCAGAGAAGAAGATGACGCTGTTGCACTGTCGTTGTGGGGAACAGGAAGTTCCGGGTCGAAACGACAGAACTGTGTTGTGTCGATAGTGGTTGTGTCCGTTTCAAATGTATCATTGTAGGTATGTAATAGCATGTTTAAACTTTCTAATATCGAAATAATATATAACATGCTAGGTAACAAATCCGTTTCACGCCTGGTAATGGTTTTAATTGTATGTGTTATTTTGGAGTCAAACCGAGTGAGTGAAGAACGTGATTAAAAACGATTTTACAAGTCACTTTGGGTTTGTCTGAGTGTATGTACATATTTTCGTCAAAGTCATTTCATTAAGATTCCACTTATTTGAGTTCGTTTTTACATGTTCTTGGTTTTGTGTAAAATGCTGTTTATGAGCTGGTAAATTGCATCGTCCGAACCATCCTGTTCTCGCGAGTTTACATACACTGTCTCGTTAATGTAAGCTCGCGAGATCAGGATGGTTCAGACGAGGCAAGTCAAATGGTGGCTTCGACTGTTTCGGTCGTCTTTCAAGGAGTTTGCTCGTGGTGAAATGGCGACATGAGGCTGTGTGATGAAGTGTCAAAATAGAGGGAAGCAAACTGAAGTTATCCTTCACCATTTGGAGAGAGAGAGGCCAACTGCATGGAATGGCGTCGATTAATGCGAATGAGTGCCTGCTTGTTTTCGCTCCATACCTGTACTTGATACACGTGTACTAATATTGTACTAATATTCAGACACATTTAGTTGTTTCTATATTTATCTATAATTCAGGGTTTTCATACGGGGCTTCAAGTAAGTTAATATTAGTGCCTGAAAAAGTCCTTGAATTTGACTTGCCACTATATGAACCCTGAATTCTTAATATGGTGTGAATGGGAAATACATTTGGTTTTTGTGAGTGAAATAATACAGTGAAGACAAGGTGTTTCATAAAATAGTACATAGTTCTGCCTGAATGATACTGTGATCTTGTACTAAATGGTTTTTCAGTCATTTATGCATTTATGTGAATTTAGGAAATCTACGATAGCTTAAGTGCACTCATAAGTGTTGTGCAATTTAAAATGCGTACTTTGTGTCTAACGTGAGTGAATGTTTTGTCAAGGATTAGCTACCTGATCTACTGAAATGAGATAATTGAACAAGAAAAAATAAATATTTTTTCAGAATAAAGTGCCAGAACTGTCAAGAAAATAACTTTTGTGTCTGTTTGTCTTTATTACTACAGACTGACTCAGATTAAGTCTGAGGCCGTTAACATCAACAGTGAGGACAAACACAGCCTGTCACTCTCCTTCCACACTGAGTAGAAACACTGGGTCTTGATTGTGACAGGGGAGCCCAGTTTGCACTGCAGGATCCAGAGATGGCATCAGTGAAGCTGGAAGACTGCAGTCAAACACTGGAGCTGAATATCAACATTAAAGATGAAGAAGAGGAGGAGGAGAAGATTAGTACAACTGTTAGTCATGGTAAGAGCTGGTTCTGTCTATAAATTATCTTCATATATAAGTTATGACCAGTCTATTGCTTGGTTGAATTCTGTAATTCTGACATCACACATCCCTGAACAACTCAAGACTTCACAGCGAAGCAAAACATTTAAAAACTTGTCATGCCTGCCTTTGCCCACACATTGTCTCAAGAATGTTGAAAATGTTTACTACCCTCAATCACCAAGCT